>NW_020222514.1:12337-132770 GCF_003070985.1 Temnothorax curvispinosus
GGCCGTAATCGTTGATTTAAGCCGTAATCTTTAAGAAATTGACCAATCACAGTCGATTTTTCTTCTCACATTCGACTGTGATTGGTCAATTTCTTAAATATTGCGGCTTAAATCAACGGTTACGGCCTTTATAAATCAGCCTTAAATATTCTTATTTCTTATGAAAATTTCCAAACAAAAACAAAAGTCCCTACAGGAATTACATCGGGTGTCGGGCGATTTAAGTTGGCAACAGTGACTCCAGCGCAGGAAGAGACGCCGACTGTCCCCCCTCGCGTCGCCGGGCGCACTTCCGTTTCGCCATCTTTTATCTCGGGGAAGCGTGTGCCGTTTCGCATCCTGTTTCTATCGCGTAGTTTTACGGACCACTGACTTGGTGAGTACCAAAACATATCTCTCACTCCGCTATCGGGATCGTCGCGGCCGCACGCGCGCGCGAACGAGCGCGAGGAGCAGCAGGTGACGCGATCGGGATAGCTCGATACGCCACGTCGAGCTCGACGCGGCGCGCGCGTTCCGCTCGATTCGATCCGGCGCCGTCTAGCCGGTCTCCGTGAGTCCGTGCTATCTCGCGATCGAATTGCCGGCGCCCCGGACCGCCCCTCGGATCATCCGTCGGAACCATTCGCCGGGGCAATCGAGTATTCGAGGTCGACAATTCTTCTCGCGGCAGACGAGAAGACGATCCCCGCGGGAATTTCGGGATTCGGGCGAGGCGCCCGCCCGCCGGGCGCCGCGTCAAAATGCGCCGTGGGCTTCGATCGCCGCGCTTCCATTGTCACGCAGTGGGAAGGGTAGAGATCCGCGCTTTTGGCGTGACGCACGACGCACGTACTCCGGAGTCCGAATCCGCGGTTTATCGATCGCAATGCGTGTACTCCGTTTGGAGATCTGCGATCCGCTGTTTTTTCCTATCGAGTTTTTTTTTTTTTGCGATTTATCGATCGGGAATACGCGCGTTGGTCGCCGCCGTCGCGCGTCGCCGGTACGTCAATCGTAGCGTCGCATTGCGACCGTGTTTCTTTATTCGTTCCTTTCGTTGGCTTTTCACGATGTCAGACTCGAATTTGTTAAACTCGATCCGTGTTTCTCGCACCGCGGCGAGATTGAAGTTGAAAATTCTCGATGGGACGACTCACGACGCCTCCCTCGCGCCCGACGCGATCTATCGTCCGTCCTTGTTGCTCTCGCTCGTCCAATCTCTAGCCGTGACGCCCGTGACGGTAATTTTCCATCGCCGCGCCGGCCGGGCCGGCCCTCGTATCGTTCACGACCTCACGATCGAGAGTCGAGGCGACTCTTGTGTCATCCTTGAATGCTTGAATCTCGGCGCGACGAACGATTGCTCCTGAGCGTTGCTTCGGTTACTTACCCCATCAGTTTTCTCGAAGTTAATAATACCGCGTTAATAATGCTCGAGCTTTCGGCAAGATTCCAATTATTGCGTATTGTTTCGCGAGAAAACTGTCGTGTAATCCGCGACTTTTGGCCGACCACCAATGACAATGCTAAGAAAATAATGTCGCCTTAAACGTTTCAATCGTGCTAACAGCCCGAATCGAACGAGAGTCTAATTTAACGGATGGACAATAAAGTTGGTTATTTCATTTGTCGTGCGACAAATTGTTCAAGCATGTTGACTGATTGCGGGAGAAGTTCTCGAGTTTCTAGAAATTTTCTATTTTGCAGTCAATCGATATCCTTGAAAAAATTTGTCGTACAACATATAAAATATTAGCCTTATTTCTTCTGTGAGACTAGAAAACGATAATCGAGTAAATGACTCATTGTTTTTCGGCCGGCTTCATGAAAATTCGGCATGAGGGCGGCGGACAAAGCGCACCGTCACAATGACGTTATTCCTAAAAATATCGCGTTTAAGTACATACTATCGTGAATGAATACAAACTGGATGACTAAACGAATTTTCATCATTTCTGTATAGGATCTGATGTTGCTTCTACCAAAGTCCAATTCTAATTTAACAAATTTTATTCATGTCGCCTAATATATGTATAAAAAATGCAAGTTTGAAATTTATTTCAAAATATACGCGAGGTATATGTGGTATTCATAGTCGCTTCTTGATAAATAAAAATTTTATTTATATGTACGTGCACAAGAAATTCTTAGAAACGTTGACTACGTTTATATTTACACGTCATTAATTGGGTTAATAACATCAGTATATAGTTATAATTAATAAGTATAAAGCATAAACGCTCGTTAAATCCGGCTTTATAACACCAGTTATTACTCTACTCGTTAACGAAGATATATAGGCTTATAAATCCGGTTTTAAAGAAACGTAAACACTAAGTGAGTCATTTATGATTGCATCTCCAACTTGAGATAAAAAATTACGAGAAGTATATCTGCTGTATTTCTTTAACAAGATGAACATTTCAAGATTTCTTTGAATGAAAATAAAATAACTCTCTTCGTGTAAACGAGGATGCGTTTTCGGAAGTTATAATTACAGATGTTATTTAACCCGATTAATGGTGACGTGATACGTGATCAATAAATGGAAACGAGGAACCAAGAATTAAACGAAAATCAAAGTAGAGTAATTTCGAAAGCTTGATTTTGCAGTAAGTTTATTCTTCATAATTATGTTCTCAATTTTCTAATTCCCTGCGTTTAATTCGTACAGCATGATTCTTGAATTCATGAAATTTGCACGAGAAACGCACGCGCAAATTCTGCTCTTACCGAAAAGTTACAAGTTGATCGGCTGTCGCATAGCTTTTAGCCAATCAACTTAGATTTTTCATAAGGACCGAATTTGCGCTTTTATCTTGCAAATGAATTCAAGAATCGAGCCCTGTATTCGCGTAACAGAAGGAGACGACACGTCGTGAATTGGGAGCGAATATATACGCATTCTTTCCTTCCCACTCCGTTTTAGCGCCCACAAAGAAGCGCGATATTTCCAATTAAAAATTAAACGATTCGGCGAAAGCGATAGTGTCGAAAAACGGGGAAAAGGGTGCAGTTGAGATTCTCCCGCGCTCGACCGGCGTCGCTCGTCATTGGCTCGCGTACCTTCGGCTACGTTCGGCCACGCTCGGCTGGCGCCGCTCGCTATTGGCCCGCGCGACTCCGTCCGCACCAATCGTCGCGTCGCCGGCAGGCGCGCGGTAGGTTGCGGAACGCACGACGCGACACTGATGCTCCGTGCGCGGTGCGACGCGGCATTCGGCAAGCGGGACGCCATTACTGACGTTGGATTTCCTCGGTGCGCGCGGTGCCGCAGATAGTTTTCTCACGCAGCAACGAGACTCTTCGTCGTTCTAACCGCTCGTCGGTTCTATCGCATCCGGTGTGGTCGCGTGCGATCCGGTGACCCGCGAAATTCCGCGCGGATCCTCGACGGAATATCCGAATTTGCATTCCGATACGATATCGTGAGCAACGTTCGACGCAGGTACGTACTTTCACGGCGGCGGAAGATAGTCGCGCGACTCTCACGGTGTCCTTGGGCGGGAGGGACGATATATATATCGCGAACCACCGCGTCGAGTATCTCACGGGGATGCGCTTGTAGGAGCTAGGGACCGTGGGAACGCGTTCCGGACCCCCGCGCGCGTAAATTAGTCACTGGGTGATCGTGGGCAAGATGGTGGAAAGGGAAGCGTCGGGATCGAAGTCGAACGCGATCGCGTCACTCCGCGATTTCCTTTCGATCAGCCGCGGGAAGGGCGCCATCGTGCGAGACAGAGAGATCGTTGCGAGAATCACGAGCGTCGGAAAGCGCTGTTTTGAGAGATAACAAAAATAATAATGAGACTAGATCCTTTTCGATTTAACGTTTTCGGGTAACCTTGAAGAAATTCAATTCCAACGGCGATTGTTGCGATCACCGAATTGCTCTGGCGCGACGTATATTGAAATTGTAATTAGTCGTAATTAATTAAGATTGTTTAATTTCTGTGGGTATTTGCCACGGATAAATATGGAAATTGTAATCATAGCATCGAAATCCACGCTCGCCGGTATTACCCGGCTTCCATGTCTCGCTTTAGCGGCACAACGCTATGCGGCGCCGACATCTAAAGCCGCCGGCGATGAATAAATATGGCGGGGGACGAGCACGCTAAATGGATTGGCGTCGCGAGACACGTCAGATGGACAATGAAACTCTTGAATGAAACTATGTTTTTATATTTGCTTAGAATTATCGTTGCGATAAAAAATATCAACTTTATATAGAATCGTAATATAATCTGTTGGTTTTGAGATCATCTCACGAGATAAACGAATTTCAAACATTTAATTTTTTCATAAATAGGTAAAAGAGAAAATTTAAAGTGCAAGTGATTCTAAGCTCAATTGCAATGTAAATGTATATTTTTTATATTTATGATGTATTATGTATAATCTGCATGGAAAAAAAAAACTTTTAGAGTATTTCTGTTCTTACATGTACATCTTTGTGACGTTAGGTTCTTGTACGAGCCGCAAAATGCCGGGTTTTAGCAGCGTTGGCACGTTTAAAATCTTCATTGGTAATTTAGCCGACAAGACCTCGAACGCGGACATAAAGCCACTGTTCGAGAAGTATGGAAAAGTCGTGGAATGCGACGTGGTAAAGAATTATGGCTTCGTGGTAAGTTTATCAACCGAATCTAACGCCTCGATCAGTATAGCCAGACAGTGATATGATTATCAAGATCGATAACGATGGATCGACATTTTCTTTTTAATTCGTGTAGCATATGGAGAATGAGGAAGCAGGCCGAAACGCGATACAGAACCTGAATGGACACATGGTTCATGGACAGCCAATAAAATGCGAGGCTGCAAAGAGTCGTAAGGGACCCAACACTCCCACGACCAAGATCTTCGTGGGCAATCTTACAGATAACACCAAGGCGCCGCAGGTGCGCGAACTGTTCGCCAAGTACGGCACCGTCGTCGAGTGCGACATCGTGAGGAACTACGGCTTCGTTCATCTTGAAGCGACCGGCGACGTGAACGACGCCATCAAGGAGCTGAACGGGCAAATCGTGGACGGACAACCGATGAAGGTCCAGATCTCTACTAGTCGAGTGCGCCAGAGGCCAGGCATGGGCGATCCGGAACAATGCTATCGATGCGGACGAGGCGGTCACTGGTCCAAGGAGTGTCCCAAGGGAGGAATGGGAGGTGGACCAGATAGAAACGGATACAGGGACCGAATGTTTGGACGTGATCCATATCCTCCACCGCCGCCACCACCGTTCCTACGGGACCGGCTCATGGGTGGTGGCCGCTTTGGGGTAAGTTTATTCTTCTCGTCAACGTTTTTACACGCTATGTATTCGAATCATCCATGATATCGACGGTTTACGTGTTGACGGATAGCATGGTAAGGCAACTTTCTCTTGTATTAATTTCCCCGTTCGGGCTTTCTGTTAACAGGATTACGATAGCTACTACGACAGGCGCGGCTTCGAGGACACCAGGGACCTCTACGAGAGGCGGTTTACGGGTATGACAGGGCCCAGTGACATGGGATCTACCATGTGCGGGCTAGACTTTCCACCAATGACAATGCCACCTCTACCACCAAGACGAGACCCAATGCCTCCTATGCCTCCTCTAGGTATGGGATCCATGCGTGACACTGGCTTCTCCCGTGGAAACGAGTATGGCATGTTCAGCCGCCGATCGCCCCCTCCAAGTGGCAACAACGGCCGGTTCAGGTGAGTAGGTACCCGGCGTACCGACTGCCCATTCGTCCGACTTAACATTGTGAACGTTCCAGGCTGGATTAACAGCTCATGCGAATTGGGGTTTCGGTGATTCGTCGACATTTTTTCTAGTCTCTGTTGCACATTTTCTTTCTCTTACATAGATTTCAGCTTGTATCTCCTTATAGTAAATCTTTCCTAATTTTTTTTTCTTTTATTCCCACAAAATAGCTAATGTTAAGTTATGGATAAGCGAACGCGAAATTTACAAGTATTCACTTCACGTCTACTTCATTATAAACCTCTGTCCTTTTCGACGTTTTTCGTTAAATGTACTGCCACACACACACACACACTCTCTCTCTCTTTATCTCTTCTATCTTCTTTTCTATCGTCATATGTTAAACGGGACTTCTCTCTGACAATGTTATCGCGCGGCACAACGCATGATCGTTATCATCTATGCAAATATTACTTTCTCGTACTTGAGATTTTAAGACTTTTAATACTTTTACACACGTACCAGTGTCGACCCGATGCCCACATGAGTGCAGACTCCGTCGTAGTGAAATGTTAATTATATGACGCTTGGACGTTTCTGTACATTCTAAATTTCAGTGCACCTCAGGCGTACCATCTTTGTCCATGAACGCGGGCAACCCTAGAGAGACAGTCCCGGGTCAGCGTTCAAGTCGTACAAGAGTAAGTCTTTGACTCATTTTGTTAGCGAGTAGTCACGCCTCGTTCTTGTCGCTGCAACAGCAACCCGCGTCAGAAATACAATAAGCAGGCCGCCTACGTCGTCTGCGTCCCATGGTGTTCGAATCTTTTTCCGGGTCTCGACTGATTGTTCCTTGAACATGTCGACTGCTCTTCTAGGGATGTCCTAGTTCATAGACTCTCTTGTTCCATGGCATTAACTGCGAAATTGGCCTGTATGTCTCTCACTGAATCCTTTGTGTTTCAAGCGCTCCCTATTACGTACATCACTCAGCCGGGAGTGGCGCGGAGGCCTGGGATGAAGAAACGTACCTAAGGAATGCGAATTAGAATTTCTTGATCGCACTACCGCGAGCCAGGATACGCTCTGCAATTTTAAACGAAACTCTCGTACGATTGTAGATAGAGAAAAGAAAGAAAAACAAACAGGGCTGGCGCGATTTTGGAATGACGCATCGAATCGATTGTCTTTGAAACGTGTCGTAAGTAGAAACCAGCTCTCCAGATAATTTGGATCAGTAAGTTTATATCGGTACCTCCCGTCAATCTTTCCAAGTTTAGTTTCACAAACTTACGAACATAATCTTGTAACATCGATTCGATTGGAATTTGATTCAATTTCTCTGATGCGCAACCACTATCTTTTATTACCTAAAATCGTGTACTGTCTCTTTGATAGTCAAAGTACTGCCGTAACAAATTTAACAAAAATGTCATTTTAGTGAGATTAATAGTATTTTCAAATTAAGCAAATCTTTGAGTATATTTTTCTTTCTTTCTTTTTTTTTAGTATCGATAAAATGTTGTATATTTTTTCCTTGTGTGGCACATATTTCGCAGTTGTAATGTAAGGTAATTTCTTGTTTTAGATTACGCAACAATCGCTATTTTCTTGTTATTTTGTAATTTTACGCGTTGCATTAAATAACTACTTGAACAGATAAATTTTCAATTGAAATCATATCAGTAGATACATTGATTTAAATACGTTTAAAACTTTGTAGCAAACACAAAAATTATTAAATTATCTTGTGTTCGGTTGAATCGGAATTTCGCGCAGAGGAAGACAAAAATGTCGCGAAGAGATTTCGAGTTCGTCCGTGCTTTTCGAAACTGCAATCCATAGTTCTTGAAGTTGACTTCTACTCACGAGGTTCAAAGCTTTTCATGTATGTAAATCCATTCGCAAAACGTTCAAATAGAAAACAAAATTGATTGAATTTCTCAGTTTTTCTAAATACTTTGAATTTGTTGTTGCACGTTACCACCTCATTACCCCATATTATCCCAGCCTGGGCTGCAAATGGCTCTTTATTTTTTATGATAATACTCTTGTTGTTTTTTTTTTTTATTTGCGAGAAGCTGTGATATTGACAAGTCGCATGGGTTAAAAATCCAGTCTACCGCTGCCTGCCTCATATGACTAGCTACATCCTACATTCTCCTCACCGGCCCTCCACTTTACGAACGAGTTATACAGATAGCGAGTTAGCACAGATAGCTGTTTGCACTCCGCTGTCGTAGGTTTTTATAGTTGTTAATTATCCGTTGCGTTTCTGCGCTCGAGTCTGCAAACGATTACTAAACGTATGTACATCATCGAAGGTTTGTCGAGTCCACTTTTCGGCGAAAGATCAAAATTTTTCCTTCACACACATACGCCTGCGCACGTGCGAGCATGTATGTGTGTATGTCCGACATAATGGAGATTTAGGAAATTTTACAGCAAATTTGACAATTCAATGACCGGCATATTATATCCCCGTCTACTACAATTCTTGTCCCCCGAATTCTCGAGATAGCGTAATAGGCACAAAACATTCCGTCCCGATCCTAAGTCGACAGTCATATTAGGCGAGGCACGCGAATATTGCACGTGAATATATGTATATACAGGGACTAATTCACAAAGTTAAGCCTTGGACAAGGGAGCCAGTATATGGTATATGTTGATCTGATCTCATTGGTAGATTCGATTATTTATTATACCGCTGTTATAGTAGAGGCATGTACGAGGACTTCAGCCGAGATTCGTTTGAAGAGCGTAGGTAAGTAGAGTGAAGTGCCACTGGGTCATAAATACCACGTCCGAATCGAAATCCTTATGCCGCGAGATTTAGAAATAATACTAAACCGCCCTCTTCTTTGTGTCACGATCGTTCCGAGGCAACGCCTTTGTTTCTGTTTAAATTGTTTAAAAAGAAAAATCATCGCCTCGGTGATATTGTTTTTGCTCTATCATAGATATTTTCCAAAATGTACTGAGCACTGAAAATATATAGCATATAAAAAGTGAACTATAGATTTTCAGTATTATCAATGCATTTTGGAATGCTTTATTATTTTATTCTATGCGACAAATTGTGATTGATGACTAGCTGGAATTTACGTAGATCATTTTAAAAACGCATGATTGAAGAACACATTTTGGGAACGTCTCACTTTGTTCCATTGGAATGAGTCAACAATTGTAACATTTTTGAAATGCGATCTTTCATAAAGAAGAGTGCTCGAAGGATATGAACGTGTTTTAACGCGAATTACGCGAATTCCTCTTATCGTGAAACAAAAGAATCAGTAAAAAGGTTTAGCGAGAAAAACGAGGTATTCTCCGAGCTGTATGTTCCCCTTTTCTCTCTTTATTTTTTTTTTTAATCATCTTTCTCCTTCCCATCAATACTATTTACGATATTTCACTCTACGTACGTGCTCTGTTACTCTACATTTCTCTGTCTTCTGTTTTTCTCTCGTACCACGCAGATATATTGCAACCTTTTAACATTTACAATCTATATCTGTCCGTGTTTTGATCCGCATCACCGATCTCGTGACTGACGTGACATAATTTTGATTACCAGACCGGGATTACGAGGGCCATCGCCGTCGCGCCGGTTCGCACCATACTAAATCGTCGCGTCGGGCTCGGATCGGTCTCTGTCGGTCGTCGGTCCGTCGGGTCTCTGTCGCTAGCAGGAAGCCTCGGAACCGAGATACTCTTGGCCGTCTTGCGAACTGCACGCGTGAAGATCTGCCGCCCGCTCTATGAGAAACAAGTGCTCTACCCGCAGTGCGAATCTATTTAGACGGAAAAAAAAGATAATATACCTCCCGAAACACAGAGATAGAGCAAAGCAAATATAGCCCAGCCGAATAATAGCAGAGAACACGCAAAAATTATGGGAATAATTTCCCACTCGACGAATCCTTCGTATCTTCTCCCGAGACTCCCGGCTTATCGATCCTCTCGTACCTCTTGTTGTCCACTTTGAACACCTTTGCACCCCTCCCTTCGTCATACATTTGTATAAAGTCAGGTATCTTCGACGTGTCAAGAAGAGGATGCGGTCCCACTGTGAACACTTGTCGATCTTTGAAAAAGAAACGTTGTTTCTTCTCTTAAAGTCTCTTATTCTCTTGGACCCGTAGCTTAAATATAATTCTTGCAATTCATGGAAAATATGGGATCGACGATCGTCGCGGTGGGACCGTATCTCGCAGCGATCGAGTCGCTGATAGTTTTCGGGTTTTCTGTGACGCATCCATCCCTCCGCTGCGCAATTGCTAGACTTCGTGATCGCGCTCGTTACGCACCTTCCCACGGGAACCACCGGACGAGGTAACATTCTCTTAGTGTAGATATTGCGTGACATTACTGTAATTGACACACATTTGTCAGAACGCTCGCGATTCGGCTATTGTTGTCGATCGTCAACCCTTTTCACGCGACTGCGTCGTCGCGCGTTAGAGATAAATGAGATAAGCAGGTAGATCAGATTCGGAAAGCAGATGTTCGCTGATTATGTTCAAGTGCGTCAAACGGATGCGAGACCCACCGTCGGGAGTAGCGCGATGTTCCGTGAGCGGTACTCGCGGTTGGTCCATTAAGATATCGCTTTACTTATGCACGCGCGCTTGTACACGCTTAGCACGGTCTGCGCCTTCTCGATCGCATCGTCGCGAATACGCTAAAATCGTAAGGTTTTCAATTTGCGTCTCTACATCTCTATTCATTTTGTAAAATTTTATTACATATTTAAAATAATGTGCCGCATGTACAAGCACACGCGTATGAAATTCTTATCCGTGAAACGCGATCATATCGTTGCAGAAAAAAAGGTGATGAATTGTACCAGAGATGATGGTATACGTCGTGATTTTGATCGCGTTAGAAACTATCTCGTGGATTGGTCACTTCGCGCATCTCGATCAGTGCTCTTTTCTATTTTCTCTTTTGATTAATTCAGTAGATTCTCCAGCGATAACTATGACGCGGTTTCTTGAAAGAATGATACGACTTTTGAGATGTTGGTATTGAGAGCGGGTCTCATCTTCCGAGACGGTCGAATCTACGTCGCTCTAAGTAGCACTCTTCTTTTTCACGGATAATTTTACGTAAAGGTGTAAATTAGAGAGCTTGCGATTTTAGCGTATTCGCGAAGGTGCATCGAGAAGACTCCGCTTAATAAGAACAAAAAAAAAGAAAAGCGTTCGCCGAAGTCTCGACCCAATTAGGGAGGGTAGCGTGCGGGTCTGACCGTTTAAAAAACTGTTTTTACAAATGCTATTTCCTTCGCTGCAAAAAGGAAAAAAAAGGAGTTATAATTGGACTTAGACCCGGTAGGATGCGCCGATTCTGTATGGAAAACCAAGTGGCGGAACATTATTCTTAGCGTATAGCAACATAATCTTTTTATTAACGTAGGATTAACTTGGACGTAAAAAAAAAGACGTGCTATAGTCTGTAATAATCGCACTTCCGTTTTTTTTCGAGCGTAGAGACTTGCTGTAAGCTTTTTTTTCTCCATTTTTCCGTCTACGCTTTTTGTTTTTTTGCTGAGAAAACCGACCGTGTTTTTTTTCCTTAAAGATTATACAAATTATAACCACACGATATATTGCTAATAATAATGCTGAATATAAGAGAAATGTAATAACATGTATTTATGAAATTCACAAGAAAAAAAACGACGTGTACTGCGTGTTTCTTTAATTATATCACACCGACCGCTCTTTCTCTCGCGGCGTACCCCTTGCCAGCAACAACGACAACCATCCACAAAATCAACCCCCGACCCCTTCCCTTGTCGCACCACGAGAATCTTGATCGCGTACGATCGGACGCGCGCTTCCTTCGCTGGCTTCCTGCGCGTCGCGCGCGCGTTTCCGCATCGCACTGGCTCAATAAATAAAAAAAAAAAGAAAAGAATAAATGAAATACCCCGTCAGAATCTCGATCCAAAACGCGCGCGGCGTGTTCGCTCGTGTTAATTCTGTCTCTCTCTTTGCTGCCACCCTTGTGCCACCCCTTCACAAGTCTGATTGTCGACCCACAGGTAGAGCTCTGCGATGTTTTCTCTATCGAGCAACTCGAACTGCTTCTACCTTCTTGTATTTTTATTTAATTGCGATACAGTGCAAGCTTCTATAATCTAAATTAACGATAGCGATGTTTAGTTTAAATTGTGTATATAAACGGACCGTCGAATATTTTTTGTATAATGGTGTAGATTATAGATCAATATTAGAGTCATCAGTTTGTCATCAGTGACTTAGGTCAGTCACAATTAAGTTAAGTAAATTATTTGTTATACAACCTTAATTTTGTACATGTATGTAAATAATCATTTAGATTAGACATCCTGATAGACGTTGCACTATATCGTCAATGTAACACTGGAATTTAGTGTCTCTCCACGATATGTGGGAGGACACGATCACGTGTGCACAGTTCCGTCTCGATAATCACTTTTTTCCTCTCAGTTCTGTAATAATGCAAATTCCTCTCGAGCCTCACCTGTCTTTCATTGCCACAAACGTTTTATTCTCGATAGGGTGGGAAAAGTGAGGACAAGATGTGCGTATACAGTGTAATGCAACGTAACGTTTTCGCGCTCGTCGGGCACGCAATCGTGCGTTGATTGTGTCGCTGATCGTTCGCGGATTTCATGGTTCTCTCGTGGCGAACGTTCAGTGGGAAATTTTCAATTGATCACGCGATGCATGCCCGGCGAAAGGATTTCAGCACTCGCATACGTGTATAAATGTGTGAGATATTCCGGAATCATTAAGTATCCTGTCTGGCACAGAAATTCCGTGACAACATCGATTTTGACGCGGCGAAAATTTTATAAACGACTAATTATATTTTATGCCTTCTTGTATTTGAATGTCAATTTGAAAATCTGTCAAATCTGTTGTGTGGGGTAAACAAAATTTAAGATTGAAAAAGAATTGAACTTTTTGTTAAATAAATTGCTTAAAACATTTTTTAAACTCAAATTTTTGTATATTTTTGTAATTTTTGCCATGTTTAAAACAACATGTATGTTTTTGTGGTTTGAAAGGATTTATACTATGATTCTGTAACATCCTCTTTACTCCGCGTAATATCCTTCGTACGTTTCATTTTGTTGCTTTAAATCTACAAGATAAAGCTTCTGAATTCAGCAACGGTGTCGTTTTCTTTAGATCTTGATCATTTTAAAGCAAAGAAATCAATTTGAAAATAGTGGAAGAATCTTATAACTTCTCGTAAAGTTCGTTGAAAAATCTTTACACGATCTGTGTCATTTTTATTACTTCGCGAACCATAATCTCATTCGTATCGAATGTTAAGCGATCTAATCAAACTCTGATACGTTGCCGTCGATTCCCCTCTTCGTTTTCAAGACAATCATAACTTTAGGCGTGTCTCTTTACGTCCGACGTGTCTGCTTCTCTCTTTTTTTCTTTTCTGTAATTGCTTGTTCCAGTCTCAGTAGTCGAAAGCAAGGTTCGCGATGCGTTATAAGGCCTGTTTGTTTTAACTGAACTTCTTGCACAGTTCATCTTTTCTCTTTCTTTTCACGTTGGAAAGAAAAAGAGAAAGGATGAACTGTGCAAGAAGTTCAGCTAAAACGAACAGGCCTATAGTTTCACAAAAAGTTCAGATTTCGACGTTGTAGACGCGGGAAACGGCGATCGCATGATACATTTCCCTACCTACGGCATCGGAAGTTGAAATCTCGAGATTATAGCGATTTCGACCCCTGGTTCCTCTATCTCTGCACTGTCTTAAAGAATTAAGGACCGTCGAACATAAAGTGAAATCGTTCGTTGTATGACTGATGTTTTCAGACCAATTGGCACCGCGGGTGAGGTGGTCGCGCACGAGCTAGCATATAGCGCGAATAAGTCGCTTCATCACGCATACACGGACGTGGAATACTAATTCTCCCTCTATACGTATTAAAACAAGGGAACACCGGGAAATATCGAATTCCGATAAGCCTGCTACGCACCCTTCTCGCGTTAGCAACGTACGAGATGAGGTCCTATTTTGTACATTCTTTTTTTTGTACGTGATTCACTTACGTGTGTTTTTTGCAAGTTCTTATTTTTTAATAAACGTCAGAACACGTGCGAACGACGTCTCCTTGAATTGTGACTGAGAATTCACCCTTTCTGGCTGGCTCTCTCGAACTAGGCTGAGTTTGTCCGTCGAGAACGATTGTATCGTTTGTAGACTGAAACTCAAGCTGAGACGAAGATGAAAGTCTCCCAATTTTTAAATTTTATCTTTTATTTAAAAATGATATACATTACCTAAAATATAAATAATTTATTATATAACATATAAATATTTATAGATTTTTCGCATTTACAATTAATCTATCGGCGTGATTTTCAGAGATTGTCGACTTTCTTCTTTCTTCTCGGTTAATTGTTGTCCCTATTCCGTAAGCACAGAGGAAAGATCTGCCATCCTTTCGCCGCATTCACGTCTTTGTAGTGCGATTACCGTTCACCTGCATAAGACTTTCGGTCAAAGCCAAAGTTAAAGCTGCTTCCAGAGGTATCAAGCAAACACGGAAGTAATTGTAAATAGATGACTGAGTGAATATTCCTTTTTTTTTCTTGTGTATATTAACCCGATATTTTTGTCGGTATGTACATGGTAATACTTATTGTTATGTACCAGTCAAACTTGCAGACTCGGAGGTTGAGCAGGTCTACAGAATCGGACTTGGCTGGAGATCGCTTTTCCACCCGACCGACCAACCGGCAAGGCAGAGGCGACCGGCCACGTTCTGTAGCTTATACGCAGTCACCACTCCTCTTCCCCTCCCAAAGTTACTTTAAGAGACGTCGTTAAGGTCCTCGGAGATAACCGAGCGAGCCTCTCTCAGAGTGACTTTGGAACACGAACGTGTAGAACCAGGCACGCTACTCGATCATCTCTCCATACTGAGATGTGGTGAGCAAACTGCTGATCCGATAATACGTAGACTATTCCGAAAATCCGGGGAAAACAAAATGAGAAAAGATCGGCCGATCTGTATCCCTGTAAGGTTGACGCGTGAGAGGAGGTCGGACCTCCTCCCGTCGGCTCGGTCGCAAGAGTTGCGAGTTTGATCGGTGCATAGCGAGTACGTCGGACGCCGGTTAACTTTGGCTTCAACCGTACCGATGCACGGAACCGTTTCATCGAGTTCGGGCAATCCCTGGCGCATGATCGTCGAGAACGTACACAAGATGCCTCAGAACCAATGGACCATCCTGTAATTCAAAGTTCAGTCAGTCGAAAAGTTCAGTCCATTTGTTAAGACCTCAGAAAATTAATGTATTTTAGATTTGAGTATAAGTTTTCAAGTTTCTTAAAAAGGGTGGAGAGATTATTTAACATATTTAAGTTCAGAAGTATTAAAAATTTCAAATAATGCTCTCCTATAACTGGTTTTGAGACAGTCTTACCTCATATTCTAGCCCCTTCCTTCCTTTCTTTTTTTTTTCAATTTTTTTTGGCGTTATCCCTTCGCAACTGGCACCTGCTTAGGTGAACCCCCGACCCGCGATACGTAGGCTTGACATAGCTTGACGAGGCTCGTACGTTGATGCGGGTACGCGGGGAAAAAGGAATCTGCAATACACCGAGTCGCGCGCGCATGGCACACGCGTGCGGGAAAAAAAAGACTCGGGGAGCATGGAGCCGTCACGCACACCGGGGAGCTTCGTCGGATACGCGATGTATCGCTGTATTGCAAGTATACTCCCTCGAGGATTACGGTAATGTCGGTGCCGCCGGACTAGTCGTCGGATAGCGAAGGTCTGCCGATGGTCGGGAGTCTCGCTCTCGTAGCCCATACGTGGACGTGCGAGATTCCGGCTCGTCGTCGTCGTCATCGCCGCCGCCGCCGCCGCCGTCGTCGTCGTCGTCGCCGTCGTCAGCTTCGTCGCCGCCCTCGTCGCAGTCGCCGCTGTCGTCGTCGTCGCCGTCGCCGTCAACGTCTATAATAAAGTCACGCAGCCCGAGTTGCAAAACGGTTCGGGACACGCTGGCCGCCGAGAAGCTCAACGAGATGAGAAGTTCCGAGCCCAGTCTCTGTAGCTAGATCGCTGAGATTTCGGACACGCGCCGGCACAGACCCTCGCAGGCGCTTAGAGAGATTAAAAAAAAACATGTCCCTCTCGGCAGAGTTCTCACCTAGAGACACGTGGAGATCGTGAATCGCCGATCGGATTTTTGAAAGACACGGTCGGCGCAAGAACCCGAGAAAAATGTACACATGTAACGGAAAAAAAATAAATACGGACGCACGTCGTCGGGACACACGGGTTTACCCCCTTGATCTCGCGTGATAGAAAAACGATCACACACGTATCGGTCATCGTCGGTTGCCGCCGATTACCAAAAACGGAAAAAAAAACAAAGCGCAAAACCGAAATAGAAACGCGACAGCAGGGATTGTAACACGCTGTATTGTAATATGATATGTGATATAGGACGCGATGATAGCCCTCTACGCCGAGCATCGTCCACGAAGGATGTACCCTCGAAGGAGAGCGAGCGAGCCGGGAGCTCGAGCGACGAGAGAGGGCTTCTTCGGGTAGAAGCGACGCGAGTGGTCTGGCGGAGGAGCGACGTGGTGTAGCGAGAGGTAATTTTCCAACACAGCACTCTGTACCACGTCGAAAGAGAACGGGAGAGGTGATATACCGGATATATGCTTGAATAGAGACGTGGGGTCGCGTTACCGCGTCCAAGACGCGGGTCCAGTCGTCGGTATCGTTCCGACACGCGTAAGAAAACGAATAAAAGTAATTAAAAAAAAAAAAGGAAAACTGCGAACGATACGTTAATTCTCACCCCGCGTGTTCCACACCCGCCTTTGAGAGTCCTGTTTTCTTTCTTAGGAGAAGCGGCGCTTCTTAAGGGAGAGCTCCGTCTCTACGAGAGGAATCCTCTTCTTCTGTAGGGTGCGCCGGACAAAACTGTGAGATCGACATGTGCTCGCACACACCGAATCTCGCCCTAGAGCGGATTCTCGAGAGTCTCCCTCCGCTTGGCGGGAGCACGAAGGTATCGTAAGAACGAGTACTTTCCCCGCGCTGCGATTCCTGTAAAATCTCATGAAATATCGGATGCTTTTGATCTGAGATAGACTAATGAACGAATATCGTAAATTTGGCTCGGAGATTGAAATTGCTACGACTTTAATTCTCATTCACATGAGAGTAATTCTTATTCCTGCTGTTTATTTCTTATATCTGTTACATTGGAAGCTTAGTTCGTCAAGATTATAACGGTTCACTTTTGCAGATATTAAAACACTTGGTTTTTCGTTGCAATCATATTAAGTCATAACAGTCAGGAACGAGAAATAATATAAATTTTTTTCTTTTTAATTATGCGTCGAAATGAATTAATTATTTTAGCATGTTGCCATTTGTGCTCAATGATGCACATTGGTAAACTACATGGAAAAAATTCTCTTTTATTATCATGTCAATAAATTAATATATAATCGAATAAAATATAATATAATATATTACATTATAAATACAATGTAATCGAATTAATATATAATCTGTAGTCATATATTTTTAGCGACAGTAAAGTGTGATCAAAACCTCCGAAGATACATGTTTGTCGATCTACGAAACGAAAATGTTCAATATATTTTAAGCACTGTCAAATACGAAATATAAGAGAATTAAACTGTTTCAACTGATGCAAAGGTAAAAAAAATTCGTAATTTCTCGTTTTTGATGTTACGATTCAATATGTAGCAAGAGAGATCTTGATATTTTCGTGCGATTCCATTGCTAGTATTTAACTATTTAGATGTAAATGCGTAACGGTAAGTAGATTCCGCAGGTAAGATGTTTGAAGCTAGCTCGCTATTGTTCAATCCTAACGGATCGTCCCGAAGAGTCGAAGTCGCGCCGTAAATAAAACCTCGTGTGTAAAATATATGTTACAGGATATCGCCGTTCTCCGTTCGATGATACGAAAATTTTCCAGTCGTGACGAAAATATTCAACGTGTAATTGAGCAATAAAGACTCATCTTTCATCTCGAGAGCTCGTCAACTGATCTAGGATGTCAAAGTTGTTGCGTGCATCTTTCACATGCATATTAAAAGACGGATTTTCCTTTACACTAGTCTCGAGTGTTCGACGTTGAGAAACAAATCAAAGAAAATCTAATTAAAGCGATGTGTCACTGGAATAAATTATCTTGCGCGTTTCAATTCTGACTTGAATCTCTATTTCTTCAATTAGCTTGCGCTTTTCTTGAACCGCACCATCGAGTAAAACTTACAAAGAACTTATCACGCTATTAAACTATACATAATCTTTAGGTTTCGTCATATTGTTAGCTGCGTTTCACTCTTCCAAAGCGTAAATGTAAGATTGTAAGATAATACTCGCGTTTGAATATATAAACCGCAAAAGAATGCCGCTAAGATGCGATTATTTGAGTGCGTGGGAAGCGATTTACATTGCATTGAAATAATCCTCAATGGGAGTCTCGTTTAGTTATAAATTAGCATAGGCTGCTAAGTTACGGTCTCATTATGTAGTTCTTAGATAACATCCTGGCCCCTCTCTCTCCCTCCCGTTCGTGACGAGTCACCGCGGACCGCGATGACATTAGCGATAACGTCGTTCCACGACGGAGCGATTTTCTTGAAGCGGCTTCGGACAATCGATGCCATTCGATCTCTCGCGTTTCCACGCACGAGGAGCGGAAAACGTCGGTGGCGCGCCTCGTGATCGTAGCAGACCATCCTCGGCGTACGTTCCTTCGTGATCGCACGGGAAATCGAAATCGTCCATAAATGGCCGAGGACTTACGGTAAGTGAGACATTTCGTTGCTCGCGATCCCGCATCTTCTAATTTATTTTTTCTATCTCGCGATCTCGTCTGTTGTGCGAACTGGACGCGACTTTATCTTCTTCTCGGAGCTCGGAGGTTATGAGTCAGGATTCGTCAGTCGGCATCAAAAGGTTATGTACACGCCGCATGTGCTTTCCTGGCAATTGATAATGAAAGACAATTATCTACGAAAATGTGTTAATTCGTTTGCCCGTGCTACGTCTTTTTTCAATTTAAAAATCGCACAAGCGATCAACGTCGGATTCGCGATGAAATTTAATCGCATCGCGGAAGGAGAGATGGAGGTTATGTAATCATCAAGGTCGATACTCATCGACGCGATTTCGTCACCGAGCTCCGATACGCTCAGCGGCTCGGATACGTTCGCTTCAAAATGGCATCGCGAAATACGAAATTTGCCGCGTGTGTTTCTCAATATTTACTCTATCGCGGATGTTTTTTCTCATTGAACCCCTCTGACTCGAAGATAATGAATTATTTAGCATTTATTCTCACTGTATCCCTCGGAAAGCGTTTTGTTCATAAAAATTTGCTAGTATCTAGACTGAAAATGTTATGAACGTTTCAGGGAAGGGTTGCTGCTGGGAATTGGAAATCCTCTCCTGGACATTTCAGCAAACATAGACCATGAATTTTTACAAAAGTACGACATGAAGCCCAACAATGCCATTCTCGCCGAGGAAAAACACAAGCCTTTATACGAGGAGCTGATAGACCTGTACAACGCTAGCTTTATCGCGGGTGGATCTGTACAGAACACCATGAGAGTGGCACAGGTAAGTAAAATCCACACAGAACCGTTGCTTGGATATTGCCAAATTTATTTGAGTGAGAAAGAAGAGAAACGTCGGACTCGTACGACGATAAATAATCGGTGTTTTTGTTTCACACAGTGGTTCCTGCAAAAACCAAAAGTTGCCACCTACATGGGCTGCGTTGGTAGGGACAAGTATTCCAAGATCCTGGAGGACAAGGCAGTCGCAGACGGCTTGAACGTCCGCTACCAGTATACCGATCAGGAACCGACTGGAACGTGCGCGGTACTGATCACGGGGAAAGAACGCTCCCTGTGCGCCAATCTAGCAGCAGCGAATTGCTTCTCGCCGTCGCACATCGAAAAGCCCGAGAACAAGCATCTGATAGACATCGCGAAATACATCTATATATCGGTAAACGCAAAAAAATTTCCCATTGAATCTACTACTACGTTTACGTGAGCGTTACTTTTGTAGTAACTTACGATAATTCCTTCGCGTAAATGGGATTTTGTAGTAACTTATGATAATTTATTCCGCGTAAACGAGTGATATATCGTAAGTTACTACAGAAGTAACGCTCGCGTAAACGTAGTATACGGGAGGGAGCGAATCATAAAACGTCTAACAAAAATTCATTATTCCGTACTTTAGGGATTTTTCTTGACAGTCAGCCCCGAGTCCATACAAACGGTAGCCAAGCACGCTCACGAGAACGACAAGATATTCATGATGAATCTCAGCGCGCCGTTTCTGTGCGAGTTCTTCCAAAAACCGATGTTGGCGGCGTTCCCCTACGTGGACATCCTGTTCGGAAACGAGACGGAAGCGGAAGCGTTTGCAAAGGCCAACAATCTTAACGAGACGGACAAAAGGCAGATCGCGCTGAAGATATCGGAGATGGAGAAGATCAACGACAAGAGGAAAAGGATCGTCGTGATAACGCAAGGTGCCGAGGCAGTACTCTTAGCCAAAGACGGAACGGTAACCGAATATCCCGTCGTAAAAGTGCCGGAGGAGAAAATTGTGGACACTAATACCGCCGGAGATGCTTTTGTCGGAGGTGAGTACGTATCCCTCGCCGCTACAACGGCAACCAATTGCGGATTTACCGGTTTTTCTGATTGGAAAACTTGTTTCAGGCTTTCTCGCGCAACTTATCCAAGGCAAAAGCATAGACACGTGTATAAAGTGCGGCATTTGGGCGGCGGCGCAGATCGTACAAACATCTGGATGTACTTACGAGGGCAAGCCGAACTTCCAATCTTGATCGGCGCTAAGGCGCGGTAGCAGTTATAAATTGTGTACTTAATAAACATCTTAATGATTTTTTTTTACCTTCGTCTTTTGTATCTGAGCTTTACATTACAAGTGCAATTGCAGCCGGACGGTTACAAAGTTATTTACATTTATTAAAATTCAACAAACGTCTGTTTTATTAGCATTTAAGAAGATACTCGAGCAGCGCGTGCTGTATCAGGTCGACGGCGTGATTTCGAAGGAAAAGAAAGATACCAATTTGCTGGATTAACAAGACTTAAATCGTCTCGCGGGCCTGTTGCCCCGAGTGTGTCCGCTCGGAGACAAACTGCGCAGAATTTCTCCCTCGCGCGATACTTACATCGCGGCACGCTAATTTACATACCGTCGGGGAAAATCAATACAATCACCGAGGTATGTAGATATTGTACCGAGAATTTGCCGGTTAGCTTCGCATACGCGCGGCCGCGCTGGTCGGGCGATACCGTCCGGCCGGGAGCGTAGGGTATTCAATTATGCGAGACGCCGCACGCGTGCGTCGTGTGCGGGCGGGACGATATGCGGCCGAACTGCGGCGTTTGGCGGCGAGCGGGACGGAGAGGACGTATCGAGCGGCGAGGCGGAGAGAGACGGACGGACGGCGCGGCGGCGGCGGCGGAAAAGGGACACGATTCTTAAAAAAAAAAATCAATAATCTCATTACGAAATTGCATCGGACATACCGTGCGTTTTGCATATAAACAGCGCGAGTAACGCGCGTCACTCGCCGCCCCAACAGTGTCGTATTAAGCCCGGCACCTTCCTATGTATACATAGCACCTTTCGAACAGTTACGACGATCGTTCGATCGCGGGACAAGAGGGTCAATTTGCCTCTGCGAATAGTCGCGTTTCTTCGCTTCTTTTAACGAACAAGAAAGTATAGAGGTAGACTTTATTGTTAGATTGACGTAGAAGATCTGTCGCTTTTCCGTGACGGTCTGTTTTATATAAGACTATTGATTTCCTTTTAGTGTGATAAATATATCTCCACGCGTATTTTATATACAAAAAAGAGACCTTCCGAGACCGAAACCTATCACATGCGACGTGTAAATCGTTCATCTATTCATTCATTCATTTGAATTTTCATGAAATTCAGTCTTTGGATTGTCCCTTTTTCTGCATTTTAAAAGAGAGAGAAAGAGGAAAAGCGGCATTTATTGAGTTTTCTTTGTCAAAATGCCGACAAATAACGTCAGCTTGCTACCTGGGTTGGAACAGGGTCGCCTCAGGCGCCGAACAAAAATGCAAAAGCCTCGGAAACAAAAAAAAATTCCTAACGTAGTAGATCTGTTCTTTTTAGCTGGACTTTTTGCACCGTTCATCTTTCTTCTTTTTCTTCCCAAAGTGAAGAGAAAAAGAAAGAGGGAACCTATCAGCTTGAAACGGGAAAGCGACAGGAAAGAAGCGCAGGGAGGAAGAAAAAAAAGGGTTTGCTCCGGAGCGCGAGAAGAAAAAGGGGGAACGACTCGTTTTAGCGAATACGTCCCTGTCGCGGCAGTTCTCCTCGTATCGTTCTCTCAGCGGTCTCAGCCGCGTTGCGTGGCACTCGTCGAGGCCGTCGAGCGCACCGCACGCCTGTCGCCTCGGTCGAGAGAAACGGGCGGCCATAGTCGTCGTGGCGGAATCGACGCTGGACGAGACGAAACCCGCGTGTTCGCCGTTGCCGCGCGGCATCGCCGTTGAGCAGCGCGCGCGAATTGGTGCGCGCACACACACACGCAGACGATTCGTATTTCGCGCGCGTCGCACACATGCACGCGGAGTGCGCATACGTACGCGCGACACCTGTAAAACCGGTGACGTGTCTGTGTACAGTCGGGCGCGTTAACGGCGCATGTCAGCAGTCGGACGCTCGCTTCGCTCACAACCGGCCGGTCTTCCTCTTCCTCTCTGCGCGACGTTCGAGAAGTGTCTCTCAGTTCTCTCACGCTTTTTCGTTCGCACGTTCGTCCCCCGAGGAGAACCAAGGAAGATTCTCGCGCGTCGCGAAACGTCCCTGTGAGTGAATAATGTTATTAATGTTTTACAAAGAGAGAAACAGTGCAGGTTCTTTCTTTTCCCATCACTTGTTTTCTCGCTCCACGTGGGCGCTTTTGCGCAACTGTCGACGTCGCGACGTTCTTCTTTTGTGTACCGTTTGTAAGAATAACCATTAATCTTCTTTCCCACCTTCTCGTACCCCTTCTTTTCTCGTCGGATAGATATTGCGTCATAGTGTTTGCCAGTCTAGCACGTGGTTTTGACTCTAATTCGTTCGCGAGTGGAGTTGGAGTAGTTTGAGCTCGCGGGCTATTAACGCGCCCGATCGTACGAGATATACGCGCGGCCGGACATATGCACGCATTAATCTAACACAATCGTCCCGCTGCACGCATACGTGGAGTCGCGTTTTCACGTGCGCGCGCGCGCGCACCATACATCTTATCGTAAACTCGGGACTCGGGACGCCATGTGATCGGGCCGCGAGAGAGAGTGCGTGGTGTGTGCGAGAGACGCGTCGATGCACGTCGGTGTGTCGGACGGAGACGCCGCGCCGGGATTGGCCGACGGGGAACGTGTGCCGCTTTACGGCGCGGCGGCGGCGGCGTTCCCGTGTTTCGCGCTTCCGTCGTCGCTCGCCGGAGCGGAGCGCGCGGCGTGCGCAGTGCGCTCCCCACCGCGTGCGCGTAGTGTGTAACCCCCGCGCGACCGCCATCTTTGTTCAAGTGGGTAACCTTTGTTGATTTGTGTGAAATGTGACGCCGTTGTCGCGAGATAATTGGTGATCGTGATTACGTATCCAAGTGTTACGGTACACCCGGTGGACCCGCGCCCGCGTACGTGCTCTATGGATTTATCGATGGGATCGCTGCGTACAGGTACAGGTAAACGTCGCGCCCGCCTGGATCGCCGCCGTCCCGACGACGATCTTACGTCCGTGGAAAAACCACGCGCCGTCGTCGCCGTCGTTGTCGTCGTCGCCTCGCGATGCATACGGAGCCGGGTGCGGTGGCCGTCGGCGCGAGAAAGCGAGCGTGCGGTGGAAGAGAAGGAGGGAAAAACGAGTACGAGGTTTCCTGCGTCGTGTCGAGCGACGGACGAGCGTCGTCCGCGCGAGACATTCGACGTTTTTTCCGACGGGAAACCGCGAGCCGCGGGGAAACGAGAGGCGATCGCGAGGCAACGGCGGCGGAGAAGGCCCAGGAAGGACGCGCGCGATCGGCCGACGGGGACCGCGCGGAAACGCCTGGGCCTGGACAGCGGCGCGGCTCGCGGTGCTTCCGGAACGGAACCCGAGAAGCGGCCCGTGCGCGACTCTCCGGCCCCAAGATGGCTGCCCGTCGCACGAGCGCACCGACGTGCGCTCGTCCGTTCGCTCGCCCGCTCGCTCGCCTTCCCGTCCGCCCCGACGACGACGTCCGCGCGTCGGCCGACGGCGCGCGGAGCGTTCATCCGCGTCGACGTCTCGCGAGGACATCCCGTGACGTTTGCTCGCTCTCGCGCGCGCGTTTCTCGGCTCCCGTCGGGAGCGCCGTCGCGTCGCTCTCGAGCGCGCGACGCGTTCGATTCGCCGCGGATTTATGCTGCCACGGCGAGCCGTGGCAGAACGGTTCTCCCGTGCGAGAACGTTCGCTCAAAATGGCTACCCGTCGGACGGCCAAGTGCCGTTTAACGTTCGGCGGCGGTGGCGGTGGGCTCGCGGTGACCCGCGCGATTCCCACAGGCTCGTTCCATCGCGTTCCCGCGATTTTCCGTCGCGCGCGCCAATTTGCGTGTCGCCGCGACCGATCGATCGCTCGTCCGCCCGTCCGTCCATCTACTTCGCTCTCGTCCGTTTTTGTTCTTCCCGTCTCTCTCTCTCTCTCGCTTTAGCTACATCTCTCTTTTTCTGCCTTTTTCGCCTCTCGTCGTCTCGATCGCACTCCGCCGGGGCGAAACGCACGCTTCTCGCGCGTGCACGCTTCGTCGAGCGACGGGCGACGGCCGGCAGCAGTTAGGGTCGTTCGACGACAAACCGCTCCTCGCCTCGGTAGCGACGGCAGCTGGCTCGCTCTCTCCCTCTTTCTCTCTCTCTTTTTCTGTCTCTGTCTCCACTCTTCTCCGCGTCCTCACCTTCGGCCGCCGTCGCTCACTCGCTTGCTCGCTCACACACGCTCCACACGCTCGTTCGTTCGTTCGTTCGCTCATTCGTTTGTTTGTCGGGTGAGAGGGGCCCCGGTAAACACGCGCAGCCGGCGGCCTCTCCTCGCCCTCGGCCCCATCGTCTTAACCGGACGAACGTCGGACAAACAGACGGACGTGTTCGTTCAGCCGGTATTTCATTTCGCCTAATAAGATAGCTGCGCGCGGAGAAAGACGGCGGGAGAGGACAGAGGAGAGCGAAAAGCGCGTCCGCGGCCTCCTCTTCCTCCGTCGCTCTCCATATATATATATATCTCTCTCTCTCTCTCTCTCTCTCTCTCCGTTCTGTCCTACGCAGTGATCGATCCTTAACTCGTCCACAGAGGATCCTATACGTCCCAGGAAGGTTCGGTAACTTCCGTTCGAAGCGCGAAACAGGTTTGGACGCGTCCTTTACGTCGCGTTCCCGTGGATTATTTTCGCACGTTTCCCCGTCGAAATCGAAGACGCACAGGTTTCCCCGCGAGTTCAGTTTCGCGGGATCTCTCTCGCGGCATTTCGCGAGTCGCCTTGCTCCGAAAGTGTGTCATTATTTATCGTAGAAAATCTCTGTTTTCCCTCCTCCGTCGCTCGCTCGCGCGCGCTCAAAGAACCACGCTCGTCAATGGGACGTTAAAAGTCCGCCACATAGTAAAGATGCGAGTACTATGGGTATCTCTCATTGAAGCAGCACGATAAAAACGCGGCGATAAACGCGCGGCGCGTTCCATTGACGTTTCCGCGCGCAACGAGGATTGTTTCTCCGCGTTCTTCTCTTTTTTTTTTTGTTTTGTTTTGACCCGTGCACTCCGCGCGTTCGTCCGCGTTCGAAAGGTTTCCAATGTCTCGGCCGCGTTTCTCCTTTCCAGAGATTACGATTCGATCTCTTTGGAGACAATGTGGTACGTAACGATAGCTTCCGCGGGCGAGATTAGAGCGCGATCTTTGCTTTGCCGCGAATGTCGCGATCAGCATTAGTCAACGTCGCGAGAATCCAAGTTAACGACTCGCTATTTTATTTTTCCCGATAGCGGCTTTACATCTTAAAATAGACGAAACTGAGATAATGGGCGCTCTAGCGCTAATCTACGCCGGTGCAACGGGAGCCTTGGAGTGTGTCGCCGAATTGCGTCACGTCGCGTCACTCTTCCGGCGATAATAATATGAGCCGCGTAACCGTCCTCTTCTTTTTCTCTCGTTAAGTATTGCCCGCGATAGAATTTTCCGCGACAGCCCGAGTGTCCAGTTAATTTATTTTTTAATCTATATATGATTTATACAGGAGGTTCCCCGGAATACGCGAATAACGAGTTTCATTATTGATCGTCACACTCTATGTTTTTTGACGTGCTTGAGGAAAGCTCTCGATCTCACATTTAACGCTTTAATACTTTACAACTATGTTTCAAATGACTTTAATACGATCGAGGAAAATGTCGAATTTCCCACACGGAATATTTCATTCGCGTCTCGAGGCGATAGTTTCCAGAGCGTACTACGCGTCTCGAGGTGGTCGTCCCCCGGTTGTTCAAGGATATAGGAAAATTCCTGCGGTATGTGGTGCATCACGCGCGCCTCATTTCGTCGCTTCGAGAATGAAAGGAGTGGTTGCCGGAAGTCGAGTGAAGTTTTGGCGGGAAACAGCGGGGACCCGTCCTTGGGGACCGTAGACGTCACTTTCGAGAATAGACCGCGCACGTGGTGAGAAGTACCCCGGTGGCCGAGGGTTTAGAATGAAGCCGGTCTCACTGGATGTGCCGGTCTCATTCCGCAGTGTCTTTTTTTTTCTCTTTCTCTCTCTCTCTCGCCTTCCTCGGCGGGTGTCGACGCTTAAACCGCGGGTATATTTATTATCACTGGCCTAGGTCAACTCGTATCGCGGCCACATCGGAGGCGCACAGCTGTCGCGTTTGATTCTCGCATAATTAAACCTTTTCCGTGCTCGCCCGAATGCGGTATCGGCGACGTTTTCTGTCGAGACTTTCACGTCCATTGACATTTAGTCGATATCTGATCTATTCGGACATGTCCGTTTCGGGAATTTCCAGAGCGTCTAAATTATTATCGAGGCGCAAAAGTTACTGCCTCTATTTCCAATATTTTCGCATCTCGGATGATGTTAATTCGATTCGCGAATCAAATAAATATGAATCAATGTGTTATCTTTTATTTACAATTTTAATTTATAATTGTAGCTCCTCCCCACCTCTTCCACCTGTCTCTGAGCCATAATAGTCCTCTGTGAAATGTCAAATTTTTTGTTAACGACAAAAATATTTTAAATACGCTTAAATTATACACAAAAATACATTTGTATCGAAAAAAAATTCTTACTTACCTTTCACACAACACTGACGTAATCCCTCAACCATGCACTTTCGTATCCCACCGAGATTTTGATTGTTCGCTGTTTCAAGAGTAAATGAGCTAGGACTTTGAAATTTCTACCTGATGTTCTCTACTATAACAACTTTTTTTTTGGGAGGGGGGAATATCTGACGATCATTTGTTTTCCGGAACAAATCACTGTTAGAAACTCGTAGGACACGAAAGGGCATGGTTGGAGGAAATAGGGTTAAGACGCAGTTATTTGTGGTTTCTGAAATTTGTCAAGGATACGAATCGATTTGTCTTTTTATTTACGACTTTAGAAGAACTACTTTTACACACACACACATTGCACGGGGTAGTTGATCAGATTATATAAATTTATAAATTCGATTCACGAATTGAATAAATGTACCAATCGATTTGTTTTTTTGCTTTAAAAGAACTACTTTTACGCGGGACAGTTGGATTAGATTAGTATAAATTTAATTACGTCTAACGATGTAAGCAGGAGAGCACCTTCTCCATACGGCCAGAAAGAGATATAATTCCAGGTTGCGCGACTATTATCCAATTGCTAAGTGGGCAATGATCTTTTAACGCGATTTCCGTCAGCGATCGAAGCGTGCATACGCGATATGGATATTGCACGAAAACGGTGGGTGGTCTTTGTCTCTTCTCGAACAATGGATCTCTCTCGGCTCGACCTACGGCCGAACTCTCCTTACCCGAGAATTGCGCTTCGTGTATCCCGCACGTTTAAATAAACGCCGTATACACGTGCTCGATCGGGAACGTTTAGGCCACGCGGCCACCAAAGCCGGGCGCATTGGTTTCTCACGCTTAGGCCGCAACGCGACGGCAGAAACTCTCGAAGCTAACGAGAGTCAGTCGCGACCGTCCCTCTTTTTTTCTTTTTCTCTTTTTTTTTTGTCGAAAGTTTAGCGGTCAAATGACGATATAACGTTTCAAGAAAGAGTTGTGAGTAATATCTTCTTGGATGTGCAAAAGTTTGTTCTGAGAAAATATTTTTCGGATCACAGAGCTGCTTTGCTTTAAGATACTCACTTTGAAATGTTATAATACCCTCTTGATTTTCTGAAAGTTAATTTCAATCATGGAATTAGAGTAAAAATGAAAAACTAGACAAAATGATTGAGACAGGCATATTACTGGATATGTTTTTGCTCAATTTTTAGAAAAAGTTCTGAATTTCATAGAAAAAATTAAAATTACTACAAACGCTGTCGATAATAAATAAGAGCTTTACTTCTTACTTGTCGTTTTCTTTATTTTTTATTTGCTTATCATCTTTTTACCATCTTAGGTGTTTATTCTTTCATGCTTCTTTAGCTTGACCACTATTTTACTAATCTGACGTTAAATTAGAAATCATTTGAAACAAATGACGATCTCGCTCGGCATTTTTATTAAGGAGAGGTCCGCTTTAAGGCGGTCGAACGTGTGTGAAAAAGTGGCTTGCCAGGTCTGAGACACCTGGTACGCTACGTCTTCGAAGTTTCTTGACGGAACAGTTATGTGTTATGTCGGGGATCAATCGATATATCTACTCTATTCTTATTATATTTCGTTGTATCACGATCCCGCGGAGATCTCACCGCGGTCGTGTGCGTCTCGGCGTATACGCGCGACCGATTTTAATAAGGCTGTGAGCTGTTCGCGCGTTGCGCAATACCCGCTGTCAGGCACGGTGATTTTAAATATTTGCTCCGTACCGCGCTGTGTGTGCGCGCGCTGCCGCGGCACTCACGCACTCACGCACGCACGCACGCTTCGCGCGCGCAGGAGAAAGTTCATCGCTCAGGGGGGAAACCGGACAAGTCGTTTACGACCGGAGTCGAAAATCGCGTGACCCGATCGTAAGAATCGAACGCGCGGTGTTGTATAACGCGTTAGAGCGGGCGAACAAAGACGCGCGGAATAAATCTGGATACACCTAATAGGATTCTGAAAGCCGGTGTAATTCCGGCGAGTTCCGATGTCGCGGGCACGCGAGGAATCTTCGTGCGCTCTGTCCTGATAATGGAACGCGAGGAACGCGAGTCGAATTGAACGAGCGTGTAAAATTCATTTTAATATGTCGACTGATATCGACATTTTTTAAAACGTTTGCAAAAAGCATATATCATTTTAAGCAACGCGTATAGCTTGATAACAATGTAAAATGAAAAAAATTAAAAGTGTGCTATTTAATACAGTACCCATGAGGCTAGTCTTGTTTAATCATATTACGCAATATTTTGTCATTATATGCTTATGATAATAAAAAATCTACTGTAGCGATTAAACATACAAAACTCACTGAACAGACACATATTAAGGCGCAGAACTGTGATTAAAATAACAAACTTTCGTTAATAATGAAATTAATTTATTATTATTATACATGATGTAGGATAGTGTTTCAATTAATCAATTAATCAATCAACATTGGTTCCATAGTTCTAGGTAAATCTTGGCTTCTTCTAAAGATGAATTTTTATGAACATTCGCAATATTTGTTTAACGTGAGATGTGGGTATCAGTCACATGCACAATCCTCAACTAACTTAATGGTGCCAGGGAGCCGCTTTACGCGGATTTAAAATCCGTATATATGGGATGAGGGATCGAACCCGTTAATTAAAAGTCCACCGCTCCCACGTGACATCCCCCTTAAGCTAGTGTTTGCTCGTATTTATGGTGTATCGAAAAGGAAATTTACTCTAGAATTACACCGCACATACAGCGTAATTACAATCCTGCGTATTTATCTCTCTGGATAAGTATATCGATAAACGGTGGCGAATAATTCGATCGATTTCTTGCACGAGATACATTGCCAGTTGCCGGACAGCTTTCGAGTTAGGGAATGTCGGATATTCCACGCGATGCGGCATATCGGAAGGATCGTTTAGCGCCGGCGGGGCCGAAACTCGGCAGACTCCCACGCACGACTTTTGCAACCCCGTTCAATCCGTGCTCTCGTTTCAGGGTCAGCGCAATAGCCCGCGGAGAGAACGTGAGAGGAGGCGGTGAGGGCTTAGGATCCAAGCCGGGAAAACTGAAGAGAGAGTCATAGCAGAATGTAAACGTCCGTCGTTGACCGTGACGTCGCCTATCGGCAGGAGGTGGAGGAGGAAGGGGACAAGGAAGCACTGGCCGTGACTTCGCCGCCGTCGTCGTCGTCGTCGTCGCCGTCCGCGCCGTCCGCGCCGCCGACGGAGACGCGATGGACGAACCCGAGGCGCCCGAGACGTGGTCGGCCTGGTTTTTAGATGCGATCCGGAAGATCCGTAGCCAAAAGCAACGACCGAGCGTCGAACGGATATGTCACGCGATACGCCAGCATCACAATTTCCACGAGGAGGAGATTTCCGAACACCTGGAGGTCGCCGTGAAGCGCGGCGATGTGCTCAAGATCTTCAACAAGGGCCAGTCTTCGTACAAGGATCCAGGCATTCTTCAATCCAAGAAGCTCAAGGTCTCCAAATCGACCGACATCAGCAAGGTCTTGGGCAAGGCTGTGCGCGAACTTGGCGAGCGCGAGGGTTCGAATCTGAGGAGCATCGAGAGGTACATTAGGCAGAGTCACCGTGTCGAGGAGGATACCGAGGGTGATCTTAGGATCGCCCTCAAGCTCTCTGCCAAGCGAGCGGTCGAGCGGGGCCTGGTGCTCCAGGACGGCAAACTCTTCCGGCAAACGGACAGGCCGCCGTTTTTCAAGAAGTTCAGCGATGCCGCTCATACGCCGCCCAGGGAACCGCCCGCGCCCAAGGTGAGTCATTTTGACCAGCGTGTAACGTCGTGCGTCGATGATGAGTCATTCTCTGGGAAGTGCGTCTTGTAATCCGTCGAAATTACCGACGAAGATGTCGACTTGATTGCAGCTTTATACTCCCATATATTTTACTTCTCTGATGATATGGTCCGTTAAAGGATAGAGAGAAACCTAATTTTATTAACACTGCGCAGAAGAAAAGAAGTTTTAAATCGAAACTTATATGTATATTCAAATTAACGTACGCAACAATCTATAATCTTCTTATAAGAATTTCTACTTTTTTCTTGGTTGAACTATAAATGACTTAATTCAAGCAAGTTTTATTCGTTTAACGTAATATAATCTCATTTCAAAGAGTTAATTTAATTCTACTTGACATTAGCGATACCAGAAGGAAGCAATGATTTTCATTTCATTAATTTAAGCTTCTAGCGTTGTATCGTGGTTTTATCTTCGCTATCATTTCTTGGAGCAACAGTTGCGCATTTTTTACGACTTTAAACTCTTACTTAAGTAAATTCGCGTACTTGAGTAAATTTAGCTTTCTCGATATCGCGTTGCAATCGCCCCGAATGGCATTATCGCTATGAAATGATCAGAATGAAACAGTAATTCGTCATCGAATAAATCGCTGCGGATTCAGACGCGTGTGTTCACCATTGAATTCTCTGGCGGTTCCGCGTTGAGGATTCGCGTTTCGCGCTCCAGTAGAAGTTTCTTAAATCTCTGATGTCTATTTCTTTTTATTTTTTTCTAGTTTTAAGAATTAGAAAAAGATAAAAGGTAAGTTAAACCGAGATTAAAGTTAATTTACCGTGGTAGAAATAGACATAAGTCTAATACGCTTCGCAGACCAGTCAGACCAGATTGTTTTCGCGAAAACGCAAAATTCCTCTCAAACAATCGGAGCAAACCGCTTAGACCGTTGAAGTTGTGAGACGCGTATAGGGACGGCATCGGCGTACCCGTCGAATCTAATCGCGGATCTCTTCCCACCGAGTCGCTCGCGTTACGCGCCGCTCGGTTCGCGCGCGCAAACCGGAGGAACGCTCGAAGCCGGAAAAGTATTGCGCCGGGTCACGCCGTAGTGCCCACGTTCCGGCGATGTTGGGAATGTCGGTTGGCGACCGCTGGAGTGGGACGACGACGACGACGGTGGGGCCGAGGGCGGGGGGACGGAGGGCGGCTGGAGAACGGACGGGAAGGCGAGGGAGGGACGAAAGGTCGAGATCGCGCGCCGCGCCGGGACGATGGGCTATCTCGGGCGACTTCCGGCGGGTTCGTTTTGTATAACTTCTCTCTTATTGATCCTCCGTCCGCGGAATCGCGCTCCCTTTCTTTCTCCCACCGCGTTTTGAGCGCGAAAAATCGCGGCGCGCCGACGCGGGTCCTCGCCGATACCGTCCCCGTCGCGCATCAGGTGGGTTACCCTCCCGCGCTCACGCGAGCGCGCAGGGGGGCCGATGACGGGCGCCGTACGTCGCTCGGCGTCCATTTCCCGCGCTTTTTTTTCCTTTCTTTTCCCCGGCTGCCTCGTCGTTACGCCGCAAATCGCCGGCCGCGGGAGCGATCGATCGCCAACCGCGCGCTGTTTTGCGAGAACGACCATTTTGAAAATTACACAACGGGCGAGACCAGCCGCCCCGCGGTCGATCGCGACGCTCGTCGGCGACGTCACCCCCTTGTTGGTCCGCGCGGGGACGCATAAGCCCGAGTCGTCCGAGTCCGAGCTGATTGCCTTCCACAGAGAGTCGTTGATCCTCGAGAGCGATCCAGCGAGATGGAATTTCATTTGCCTAGACTCCGCTAGAATGCAAATTGCCCGTATTAGTCACTGAGGAAATATTTTGAAATGTTTTTCTGTCGAGGAGCAACCCTCTTGAAAGACCGAGAGATTCGAGCCGAATTTTAATTAATTTTTGCACATGTCACAAACGACGATTGACGGACTACCTAGACAGCACCATGTTTAAAATCGGACACAGACATCTTTAAGACATCTTTAAGACGTCTTTAAGACGTCTTATGATACAATGTCTAAAGGACGTCTTAATGACGTCTTTGGCCCCGATTTTCGACATGGTACTGTGTTTGGGAATCATTTCAAAATTATTTTTTAATCCGCAACACTTATCGATAAACATTCAGTAAGTCACACGAGAGTCTCAATGCCCCGACAGTACGCATGTCCAAAATCGGGACATAAGACGTCTTAACAACATCATTGAAACGTTTTATGTTCCAATTTTGGATATGCGTGCTGTCTGGGTATCGAAACTCTAGTGTGACTTATTGAATGTCTATCTGATAAGTTGCGGATTAAAAAAAAATTTTTGGAACGATTCCCAGAGAGGACCATGTCCAAAGACGTCTTTTAGACATCATGTTATAAGACGTCTTAAAGATGTCTTATGTCCCGATTTTTTATATGCGTGCTGTCTGAGTTTTTAAAACAGTTCGAGATCTTATTGGAGGTATGCGAGCGGCGCGATTTCGGATACCGTCATCAGTCCTTGTTTCGCGATTAATTCTAAACTAATTTGGGCGGCCAGCGTGTCGATGTTTGTAACGCCCTACAGCAGCACGATACCGCCCTGGGTTGCGATAACCCGGAGCGTGTTTTGCGCGACTTCGACAGGGAATGAAATTAACGGGGGTGACGTTCGCGCGTGAAGCATTTGCGGATGCACGCGTAAAAGCGCCGATACAGCGAGTCGTCCAATCGCGCAACAGGTCGCAGCGGTCTGGTGCGAGAAACGGAGGCTGCTCGCACCGCGTACACTTTTTCTCTAATTCACCGTTCTTCTGGACTGAAGGAAACAACAACCCCGTGCGTGTATTTGCATTAGATCGCTGCTTCTTTTTACATGATGTTTGACCGATTTAACGTTTTAAAAAATGCGCAAAAATTATCGAAAAGAGCCGATTTGTAGAGAAATGGAAAGCTTTTTTTTTGCCCTTTGCGAAGAATCGAACAGGGCTTGCTTATATAGCTGTTCAATATTTCTTGAAACTTTCGGAGTATAGGAAACATTTTAATATAGTGTTATTCATTTATATTTTATATATAAATAATTAAGTCATTAAATATAATTAAATATAATTTTAATGTTTAATTTATATATATAAATTAAAATTATGAATAATTTTAATTAATTATAAGCTTAAAAATACTCCTGAATGTAGGTTTGCGGAGGATTAAAACACGAGAATGTTGCACAATGCTAGCAGTTTATAACGCCTTTCCGCGAATACAGAGAATATTTGTGAAAGAGCATTTCTCTTCGAAATTATCGCTACCGCCGCTGCACCGTTGGCGCAACGCGCTCTTAATAAGATGCACCCCTCCGACGCATACGAGTACCGCCGTGTCTAGCCAGTATTTCTGCGTTACCGCTACCGAAATGAATAATTATGTGTTCCACACCGGGACTCACTCGTCTTTTGTATATGTGATACGTAATGATAGATGGTATCGAACCGGCCGATATGTGGTGGCTGATATACAGCTGACGCGTGAAGGCATGGTATCGGAAGTTTCTGTTTAAATTATTTTGCGTTTTATAGGATTTTCCTCTTCCAGATGAGGGAAACTTTCAACAAAATGTTTGATGTTATCTCACGAGCATGTATACTTAACCCAGGATATACACACTTATTTTTCGTATAAGCAGATACCCCACTGGAGTTGGAAGGACCCTACTAGTTTTTTTTCAATATAACTCGAGAAAAACACCGTATTTTAACTTCCTTTTTTTCCAATTGTAAATAAACTGAAAAATACGTACAATTATTCAGAATTAATCTAAAATTATAGTAAGTATCAATAAACACGTCGAAAAATTGTATCATTCTCCAATGGTAGAGATTTCTACTTTACGTGGGGTCTCGAAGATTCCAGTACGTATACTAGGGATAAAGCTGAAAATATAAATCCTATAAATTCTATTAATGTATACTTACGCAATATTACAATTACTTACTTAAATACTTTTATTTGGATATTTTTACTCCATTGATTTATCGACTTCTATCCGTTTCCCGCAGTTGCCGGCTCCATTGCCAATATGCAAAGAGTGCCTCGGTGCCACGATGGCCGGCAACAACAACAACAACAGCAAGCGGAACGCCAACGAGAAGCTAAGCAGGTGCAGCGTCTGCGGTGCGGCCCTGCACAATTCCTGCGCGCCACCGGAGCTCTCGGTACTTGTCGATCGAGGAATAACCTGGTCCTGCGATGACTGTTCGCCAACCTGCGCCGGCTGCCAGCTGGAGCGAGAGTCGCAGAATTATCTTGTCAAGTGCGCCGGCTGCGTGAAGTGTTTCCATCCCGCCTGCCTCGATCCCGCCCTCGACAAGAAGAACAAGACGCCCTGGAAGTGTCGACACTGCCAAACGGCGCACACGCCGGTGAGCAAGGACGACGGTAAGCGGGGCAAGGCGCAGGATGCAAATTCGACCGATGACACGCCGACGAGCGCGAGGAAGAGGTTCAGCAAGTTACGTGAGAATCGAAAGTAAGTGTTGTTTGCATATTCGATTAACAAAATCTCTCTTTCACTCGTCTCCGTTTTATGATAATAATTTCGACTTTAAAATAAAAATTGAGATAAAAAAATATGCAATAAAACGATTATATGTCAGGACTAATGTACACGTTGTTGGTGATTTTTTTTTGCAGATCGATGGTATCCAGAAAAAGCTTGGCGAACGCGAATCCGGGCAAGAAGGGCAGCGCGGGAGTGGCTCAGGTGGACAGCAGCACGGACGGTAATGCGGGTGTTGTCTCCCCTCGTCAACCACCTTTGATTTCCTCTCCTTTACCACAACCCCCCACCCCACTCGCAGGCCAGGGTAGGCTGCTCGAGGAAAAGAACGACAGGATCTCCAAGGAGAAGCAAAAGTTCTTTAGATTGAGCGCGTTTAACGCTGAGCACAGTAAACTAAAGCGGGTGGGGGGCGGTGATAAATCTAGGCCCTTGCGGAACGTTAACGTTAGGTCGACCCGGGGCGGTACCGCGAACCCGAAAAAGGTCGGAACGCCGCGTGTATCTAGCAGCAGTAGCAGCAGCAGCGAGGCTGGTAATAGCAGCGAGAGCTCGGAAGGCAGCGATAGTAGTGATGAGGATGACGATGAGGACGACGAAGACGACGAGGAGGGCAATAGCTCGAGCGAGAGCAGCGATTCCTCCTCGTCGGACGAAGTCCAGGATGGGAGAATCGAGTCTCCTAAGGCGAAGGCGCCATTCGCTTGTGACCTCAACGAGGACAAGCCGTGGGGTTTTGCCGCCGCCGCCGCCAAACTGAACGTAAAGTCGCCTTTCTTCAGCAATACCAATACTTTTGGCGCGCCATTACCCAAACTCAACGTGGGCGATACGCCGACATTTGGCTTACATATACAACAGCCAGCTACTGTTAATCCGTCAGATAACAAAAAGAAAGATAAGTCCGAGCGCAATACCGCACAGGTTCCGAGCGCGGATAAGGATAACAAGGTCAAGCCTGGAAGCGGCCAATTGAGAGGTCTATTCGACGGCTTGAGTCACTTTTTTTCAGCACCCGCGAATAGCAGGGCGAGATCGGCCGGTATACCGGCGCCGAATTACGCGCCAGACCGGAGGAAAAGGCCTAACACGGAGGATACTGTTAAGACGAATAAAATTCCGAGAGGCAGAGAGGCACAGAGAAACAAACCGGACGACTCATCTGGCACGAATAAACTCAAAGATCGTAAAAAGACTGAAGCTACCACTGAGATATCGAGATTACCGAAACCCGGTATTTTTGTACCTTCCGACGAGAATGTATTAAGTTCGATTAACGAGAAATTACCGAGGATGACGCCCTCGGGTCTGGTAAAAACTGCGGTGAACAGTAAAAGACACGAGCATGAGAGGAGAAAACTGATGCATGACAACACGTCGCTCGTGAAGTGTGCCGCGGATCCAGCCTCACCATCGAGACACGAGCAGCAGCAGCAGCAGCAACAATCACGAAAGAAGCAAACAGCTTCGGATATGAGTACGCAGATACGCCACCCTGCATCCGCCGTTGCGAAATCCTCAGGCCTCGGTTCCGATCCTGTCAAATCAAGTCCTAATCCAAAGTCCAATCCACGAGCCTGTACTAGCGCCACCACCACCAACACCACCACGACACCCCGCGCGACACCCTGCTCCACCAGGAAGGGTAAGAGTCTACCCCACCCGTTCACAAGTTCCTAACCTCGATGATGCACCCTAAAAAAAAGTCGCAATGAAGACTTCCTTCTAATCTAATCCTCGCTCACGACCACGTGGATGTGTTGGCGGTGTGGTGTGGTATGATGTGTGGTACACGTGCGTCTGATGTCCGATAATTTTTTTCAAGATGACGTGATTGTTCCGATGATATTGTGGAAAAGTTACAAAAATTGTCTAGCTTGGAGACATCCAACTGGAAAAATGTTTTGTATATAAAAAAATAATTACAATTTGTGGTATGGCTGATTTTAAGAAGAGATTGCGAACAATCAGGTTTCTTGATAGGACGTTTATCTGCTACATGGTGTAAAACCAGTGATGACTTGTAGATATGTTTATTGCGGAAGAGATACGGAGATATAATAATTGGAAGATACATACATCTCTAGAACAATTTAAAGAATTTATTTTCATTTGTTTTACACTGTGGACACTATTGCATGTTGTTAATCATATTATTACTTGGCTCTGGCATTTTTTTTCCTTTGTCCATGCATAATATTTGGAGATGGCTGTCAAAATCAAGAAATACTAAAACAATTTTGAAGAATACGTCCTTATGTAGAGGTCTTCATCCTGTATTTGTTACTTTAGATTTAGTTATCTCTCATTTTTCAGGATACTTGTACAGGATACACCATAGTCGCATCTGCCAATCATATCATGTACATATAACATTCGCACAACTTTTATAGAGAAACTTTGGTCTCTCATTGTACATTTGGACTATTCTTTATTTTGACCAATTGACCGATTTATATTATGGCTTACATGGTTTTCGTACATTAATCGCGCAAAACGAGTTCTCTGATTGAATTTTGACAAGTCAACTTACATATTACAAAGTTCTATTTTCCAAAAAAGAAAAAGATACATACGAGTGATCAATTTTGGTTGTACATTTCATGCAAAATGGAATTCATTTTGCATACTGTGCGACGCTTAATCGAACACTTCGGATTGATTCATTCTCTGTTCTTCCTCTCCTTGTACAAAAAGACCGAAATACAATTTCCAGGCACTGAAGAAACACGGCACTGGGTGGCACTTATCTCACTCAGCCGCCTCCTTATACCATTCACATCGGAGCCTACCTGCTGCTGCTGACACTTAGCAGGCACTGTTAACACCGCCCCCTTACCCCTTCACGAAAAAAAGAGAAAAAGAACAAAAAAAGTTCCTGCCGACGAAGAGCCAACTTTGATACTCTGCCAACACATCCCACTAATCTAACCCACAGCTTTGCTTTGGAAACTACTCACATTATTAACGGCAACTGTATTATTATTCGCATTCTTTTGTCATATTACGTTAGATTGCTATTGTCACCATGCTAATGCCGTTCGATTAATTTTGCTTAATTTTTATCTGTTGACCAACTGATTTCTCCAACAGGACGTGACTAATACCCCGTTATTTTGACACCTAGTTTACCCAAATCATTAGTATTCGAATTATGTATAATAAACCTTAGTAAAATCGCTTTTTGTACAAACATTTAGAGAACATTGTCATAGTAACTTTAATTTTTATCTTGTAACGTGCGGCATTAATGCGCACTTCAACCTTACTTAGGAAAGTAAGTTAGGAAAGTATTTTAAAATTTATAATTTTTAAACTATATGCACAAATATATGACATATTTAACGTTTAATTATCATGTCAAATTGTTCATGACATTTCTTACTTACGACTTTGTTCGTCAGATTTCTTTTACATGGAACACATAGTTTTTCTTATGTTTTCTCATACAACCAACTGTTGCAGTAGGTAGCAGTATCTCGTACATACGTAAAGCAATTGCATTAATGACTTAAACATTGACTAATTATAAAACTGATTGATAACAACAGAGAAAAAAATAGAAAACAAATTGTTGAATGATAATATTGAAATATATAGTCGGTGAAGGAATTCGGTTAACACTCGTAATCATTTTTCTTGTTTTTACAGATGAACTAATCGTGCCGCAGACCTTACCGCCAGGAGTCACGCAGAAGGATGTGGATCTCATCCAGGAAGCTCGTGAGAGAGCTCGGCTGACGGTTAGCAACGACAAGAATGAACAATCGTCCGACAATGCGCGGAACCCCGCTGCGATAGTATTCGGTCGATACGAGGTGGAGACATGGTATTCTAGCCCGTTCCCTCAGGAATACGCACGATTACCGAAATTGTTCTTCTGCGAGTTTTGTCTCAAGTATACGAAAAGCCGGGCAGTATTGGACAGGCATATGGACAAGTGTCAGTGGAGACATCCACCTGCCACCGAGATCTATAGGTGCGATGGATTGTCCGTGTTTGAGGTACGTATCATAATAGGTATTATCGCTTCTTCTGTTTGATTAGAAAGAAACTAATGGGAACGTTTTGATATTTCAGATCGATGGTAACGTAAACAAAATATACTGTCAAAATCTGTGTTTACTGGCAAAGTTATTTTTGGATCACAAGACTCTCTATTACGATGTAGAGCCGTTTCTTTTTTATGCTATGACCAAAAACGACAAATACGGCTGTCATTTGGTCGGTTACTTCAGCAAGGAGAAACACTGTCCGGCTCAGAGGTACAACGTGTCCTGCATTATGACCCTCCCGCAATATCAACGACAAGGTTTTGGCAGGTTTCTCATAGAATTCAGTTACCTGTTATCCAAGGTCGAAGGCATCCCGGGAACGCCAGAAAAACCGCTTTCAGATCTCGGTCGAGTGTCGTATCATTCCTTTTGGAAGAGCGTAGTGCTCGAGTACCTGGACGCGCATCGAAGCGATACTAATGTCAAGCTGAGCGACATCACGAAGGAGACTGGCGTGTCGGCGCACGATATTGCAACAGCAATGCAATTGCTCGGATTTATAAGGTCGGCTCATCTGCCGGGAGATGCGAACACTAATAAAGTGGCTGTGGTAGTTGATTGGAGCAAGGTAGATGCTCACATGGCGAAAGTACGAAAGAGTTTCCGCATCAAGTTGGATCCCGATTGTCTCAGATGGATACCGTTGCTCACGCAAATCCCTAATCCGTATCAGAATCCAGAGGAGAGCGGTGACGCTAGTTCGGAAATGTCTCCTACGATGGAGCCTAAGCCCGTGCCAGCCGTTGTCGAGAAAATACAAAGAGTGAAGATAAAGAAGAAGCCACGCGGTAGGAGAGTAAGTCAAAGGAAATCGACGCCTTTGAAACCGACGTCTTTGAAATCGACACCATTGAAACCGAAGACTTCGCAAAAGACTGCAGCGTCTCACAAGGACGCGTCCAAAGAAGAGAAGGATGTTAAAGATACGAAGGAAATTAAAGCGGCGAAAGAGTTGAGAGAATCGAAAGAATCCGTAAGAGAAAGTCGTAGTTCCGAGAGGACAGAGAATCGGAAAGATTCTCGTGCGGAAACAGAAGCTAAGATTGTAACGTCTACACCGAGAAATGCGCGTGCCCTAAACTCGGCAAAGAACGTAACTCCGACGAATACGCCGAAGTCAGTGCAAATGACGATGTCGCGGAGAAGGATCAGACCACCTAAAACGCTTGTGTCCGAATCAGTCATCACGCCTTTGCGAAAACGAAAACATTCCGAGAAGCTTGAAGTCGAGGAAGAGAAAATAGAATTCAGCAGTAGAAAGAGGACGCGAGAATCTCTAAGAGAAAAGGAAAAGGAGAGAGAGCGAGAAACTGAACGGGAGCGCGAGAAGGAGAAGGAGAAGGTAAGAGAGAGGGACAGTAAAGCGAAAGAAAGGGAATCTCTGAAAGAAACATCGATGGATACTAGAAAAACACCCCTCAAATTAGATTCTGCGTCGAGTCCGCCTAAACCGGCAAAGAAACAATGCAAAGTGGACGATCTTTTGTTGAAAGTTACCAGCAGACAAACAAAGTTGCAGGCGAAGGAAAAGAAAGCTCTGGAGGAGACGACGCAGTGTAATGGTAAAGAGGAAGTGCGAGATGTTAAGAACTTGCCACTGTCCAGGCGGGGGAGAGGCAAAACGACGGCGGAGGCTCTGAAGATGCCGCAACTTACGCCGGAATCTCCCAGCACGAAGAACAGAGCCGAAAGTTCTGTGATACCGCCTCCTTCGTTGTCTCCACCGCCCGAGTCGATGAAGAACTCTCCCGTTCGAAACAAGCAACCGTCGGTGCCGGAGTCACCGTCTGCGAAGCACTCCAGTAACATTGACAACAAGAGCGAGACCACGGAAGATAGTGGTTTGCCCGTTCCCACGGAAACGGAAGTGGTATCCGCGAGTTCCGGCGAATATGAGGGCGGCGATGAGGATGAAGGAGAAGAGGAAGAAATAGCCGCACCGACGCCTAAACTCGTGACGCAATCGGCCTCGCCCAGCATGGAGAATCCCGTGACAGAATCGTGTGAGGACGAGAAAGCGGATAACAAGATTCCGGAGAAAGACAACGATGAGAGCTCGTTGCAGAAGACGGAAGCAGCGGATCTATCACTAGCGGTCGGCGACGATCAGACTGAAACTTTAAACGAATGTGATAAGGACTCCGAGACTGAGAAGCGTCCAGTTTGCAGTCCGGAGGCATCGAAATCAGTACCTGAACCAGTTGCTTCACCAAAAGAGGAGGAAGTCGAGAAGTCGGAGAGCAGCGTCATGCCGAAAAAGGACGACCGTGATAGCCCTCCCAAAGAGGAGCTCGTTCCCGAAACGCCGAAGGATACCAAAATTGATTTGTCGCGACCAAAAACGGAACCTTTACTCGTGGAGAAAAAGGACACGTGCGCTCTCGTCAACGCGACGGTGACGTCGGAAGCTGAGCCCCTCACGCCGCAAGAGAAACCGTTGTCCGCTGTGGAGCATCAGGATACGACCTTGCAGTTACAGAATCAAACGGAAGAACTGAAGCAGCATTCGCCGGAGAGTGGCAAGACTACGCCCCATCTGGAGAATCCGGGTTCGGTGAAGAGAACACCGCCGTCGCAACCGGATCTGCCGTCCATGGGAGTCTACACCCCGGACTCGACGACTAACTCGGTGCACTCGCTGCACTACAGCCAGTGCGACCTAGATGTGAGTCAGTTGGGTCTGGAGTCGCCCACTTCCATCGCCAGCGATCTCGCGTCGCAAAACAGCGTGGAGAGACCGCCCAGTGCTTTACCGTCTATCCCACCGTCTGTAAGCGTGCCGATCTCGGTACCCATGCAGATTGCGACGCCGGTTACATCGTCGGTGCCGGTGATAATGCCGCAGCAGGTGCAGTACGCCGACTGCTCGATGCATACTCCGCCGGCCCATCACCCGAGCATTCACTCGATGCATCAGCCACACACCCCGCAATCTCTCCAGCAGCCGCGTACTCCGCAGAGCATCCCGACCCAGAGCCCGCAGCCACTTCCGCAGAGTCATACGCCGCAACCAATGCCGCAGTCGCACACGCCGCAGAGTATACCTACGCAGAGTCCGCAACCGTTGCCTCAAAGTCATACGCCGCAGCCGTTGCCCCAGTCGCACACGCCGCAACCGATGCAGCTGTCGCTGGCGCAGCAGGCGCAGAGTCAAAGTATGGCGCACAGTCAGTCTCAGCAAACCCAGTCGCAGCAGCAACAGCAACCTGCGCATCAGCAGCAGCCCCAGCCTCAACAGCAACCGCAGCAAACTCAACAATCTCAATCGCACAGCAAGCGCGGTTCACAGACCACACATAGGTCCAGGTCGACGCAACAGAGTAGCAGATCGCATCGGGCCACTCCACCGACGTCCCACTCCACCCAGACCTCTCAGCACAGCGTCGCGACCAGTCACAGCAGTACCGTGGCGCACACGGCGCATGTGGCGGTGCCCCCGCAGTATCAGCAGTCGCCGTCGATGAGCGTGCCTCCATCAGTGCCGCATCCGCACTCGCACACCCCGCACGCCGCGCACTCGCACAACATGGCCGTGATCTCGCAGGGCAATTACATGGCAGTGGCGGCGGGTTCGCAAGGCTTCTCCACACAGAATGCCTACGTGATCCAGCATCGCAGCGGTCGTTCTGGCGCGCCGACGCCTTGCACCACCGCCACGAATTTCTACATACAAACGAGCGCGATGCCGCCGCACTCGCATACCCCGGCGCCGACTCCGCTGTCCGCCTCCGGCGGTAGTCATCAGACCACCAATTCGTGCAGTCTGGCGAAATTGCAGCAGCTCACCAATGGCTTGGAGATGATACCGCCGACGCCGCCGCCAGCGATGAACCTCACGCCGCCGCCACCCATCCCACACACCATGACGCCCCCGCAGTCGTCGCGGCAGCTGCCGACGCCACCTCAGGTTGGACCCTTGGGCTACCCGAAGAACTATTACAACGTTAACACCGTGCCGCCTGGCACGCCCGGACCGCCCGGCCGGTCCACCTCGCGCTCGTCCGCGAACAACATGCCGTCGCTCACGCAGCCGTATCCCAACGAGAGCCTCTATCGGCAGACCCTCGATCCAGGCGGTGCCTGCCCGCAGATGCAGAGCGCCGCGAGCCGCGTCAGCCCGAATGTCGCTCTCAACACGAATCTCATGGCCGCTCAGTACGGTTACCGGGTAGCACAACCGGCGACCGGTTACATGAATCAAGCAGCGCAGCTCGGCGGCTTCATGAACCAGGCGAGTCAGCTGCCGGTCGGCGTGGTCAACGTCCCGGCGCCGTATCCGCAGGATCCGCACCAGCAGAACCCGGCGGCCGTCTACACGTACCACGGTTACATCAACGGCGGTCTCATGCAGCCCCTCAACAGCTCGATGAGGCCGCGCTAGCTGCGATCATCGCCTATCCCGAATGGATCAATCTCTCTCAACGTTCGGACGGACGAACGAACTTTTTCGCGCGACAAGTTAATGCTCTCTTCGATACGACCATCGACGGCGACCCATCTTCGATTTCCTGCTACGTGACCGACTGCTCGCCGTTTTCATTAGCTCTGTCCACGAGCCAGACTTGCTCGAGTCTTCTCGTCACTCTGATTTATTTGCGTCAGCAATCCTCTTTTTCCGATCCAGATACTCCACGCAGCTTCTGATGGTGATGGTGCTCGCTGTGATTGGCGAACACAGACGGTCGATAGCCGTAATGAACAGTGCGGCGGATCGCGAGAGAACTGAGTGACGCACTTGTAACAGAAGCAGAATCCATGTTCGGCAAATCCGTTCGTCAAACATAATGTATTTTAATTCTTTACCAAGCAAAATATATTCGCGAATCACTAGTGTATTAGCGTGTGTCTTATATACGCCGGTACGTCCGAAATTCGCTACGCGAATATATAATGCGCATTACTGTTTTAACTGCACATTCAATTTTAGGAAAAAAACAGGAGGAGAAAGATAAGAGAGGATAATTGATACGATCCTCTTCACTTACGCCCGTTTAACTGCGGGATGTTTCTCCTCTGTGCTCGAGGAAGGCTCGTATTAAACTGATTCTTAACTTGTCGACAAAGATTGCACACAAGGTACAATTTAATCATAGTTATCGATCGGTGATTCTTCGAAGACACGAGTTCGTATACTTGTGCATTTAAATTAGAAGGAAAAAAGGGGAAGGGAGACGAGACGTTATCTTAGGCGGATTAATTTCCGTCGGCTAAGGTACCGCGCTGCCCTTCACCTCTAATTCGAAAGAAAGAAATAAAAGTGGGGGTGGAAGAAATAAAAGAAAAGAAAATGCGGACACCTATTTTTAGTAGGGCATTCCTTCGCGAAACCGCAGCAGTGTTACGTTTTATGTATTTATATATATAAATATATATAAATATATTTACGAATAATATTCTGTTTGATATTATCAATTGTTGAGCATTGTTGTTTAAGTTGGCACACTTGTACTTTACTGTATCATAAAGGAAAAAAAAGGTATCTGCGTAACTGCTATGATAATCCTAATTGTATTATTACGGAAGTCGATTAATTGTCGCCGACATCGTCTCACCAGTGTAAAATCGTCAGTCTCGATCGTCAACGCCATCGTTTACATAATTTTTATGAATTGTTATTATTATTATCATTAATAATCATTACTATTGTGACAGATGTGAAACACACACGCACACAAAACAGTACATACATACATACATACATATATACAGAAACTCACACAGGAAACGTAATCATGCGTTATATTTTAATTGTCACATGTACGATGTCACGCCTTCGTTCGAGCATTCATTATTATATGTTTTTATTATCTAATATCGCGAGAGGGTAGCTCTAATTTCGAAATGAATAACGGAGCGCGCAATCAGGCTCTTCCACGAAGCGTCGCGAGACTCGTGCCGAAATTATTTTTTGTATCGAAATCGCGAGAGAAAGCGTGCGCGTACGTCGATTTCCCTTCGCGAAGTGAAGGAAAGAGGAACATCGGTAACATGAGCGCGTTACCCTGAACACATTGTCCCGAAACCGCGTAATTTCCCTCCCTCGTTGTGGGCGACGCTTCGCGGAACGGTCGTGACGACAAAAAAATAATAATATATTTATGGTACGAAACGTTACGAGTTTAATTTTTTCAGACGAGAGAACGAAAAGAAAACGAAAGAAAAACGGCGAATTGCCTAGCTTAGAGTAATTGAATAAGATAATTAATAATGTATAAAAATACATCAATATTTATTGTACATAGATCTAAAAAAGACTACTAACAAATAAAAAAGAAATCAAAAATACGTGATCGTGTCTTTGTTCGTTTCCAGGTGCCATGTACGACGTACGCGTAGTGTGCAGAATCATCCTGCGCGAACTCGATCCTCTACAAGCTTTGTTACTTCATCCTGGACATAGGAAATGCGATCAGAGCTCTAGCTTGTATTTGAAGGATTCTGAGCAAAAGTAAAATAAGTCCATAATTTCTGTATGATACCTTGGCAAATGTACATTCTCTCGTGGATTTTACGAGTCACATTCTCATAGTTCATTATTAAATTAGACATAAAATTATGGCTTCTTAAACTTGATAATTTTATGGACTCAGTCCACTTTTATCTTGAACGATTCACTCGGTTGGGAGTTGATAGTGATTTACGCGCCGTGCTCTCATTTCTTTCTCGTGGATTACCTCGAGTGCGTGGACGAACGTTTTCTCTTCCGTTTCCTTTCCTGGCGCCGTTTCTTTTCCTCGTTGGCGAGATCCACGTATTTCTTTCTCTGCTCGGGAGTCATGCGGGACCACAATTTGCCCGCGGCTCGCGCTATCACGGTGACATGCTCGTTCGGCTTCTTGCTGCGAAGTCGCAGGAAGAAAATGATGAAGGGATTCGTCGCTCGAGCCCGGACGTTATGCCTATTCTGCGAACTTTGGCCGGCTGCTTTTCCGCTTTCGTTCGCGGGTTGTCTGCCTTTTCCGGTATCTGCGCTACGTGAAGGGCGAAACTGCAAAGTACGCTTTTGCGCTGCGCTCTGTGTTGATCTCGTCGAAAAGTTTCAACATTCTGTATTATGACATCAAAAGCGAACAATTCTTGCGCTTTTACGTTTGCGTAAATAATAATTATTAGTTGGGGAGAAATTATTTTTTCTATAAAAATTGTACATAAACTTTTCTTTTATGGATATATCTTTCGTTGCGAGAAAATCATGCGCAACTTTTCATCGTTTCTGACGTCAAAATTCAAAGTGCATGATGTAAATTAGCATGATGCAACTTGAGCAAGCCTACGTCGGGTGCCAAGGATGAATCAAGAATCCGTAAATATCAGAAACGTGGAGTCGTACGGGACTAGATACCGCTTCGCGTCATAAAGTAGAAATTATCTTACTTGCAGTGACCCTCCTTCCGGTCTTTCTGTACCTTCGGCGGTTGCGCGGAATTGGCGTTCCCCATTTCCGCCTCACCTTACGGAAGTGTCAGCGATTGTCCCGACAATTTAACTTGACAATTTATTATTTATCATTCACACCGGTCTCGGTCCGGTGATTTTGCCCGGAGACAGTTGTCACGTTGACATTTGTATCGCGAAAGACCGTCCACTGTTTTTTCAAAAGACGAACACGATTCAGGCTTGCAAGAGGGAAATCATTCTCAATTCCGACGCAATCAATTCTACACGTGCCTCTATATCTTATCATCTTCGCTTTAATTAATATAAGTTCTAATTAGTAATAATTATAATCGTTATAATTACAACGAGAGACGTAGCTGCCCTATTTTTTATATTATAAAATTCACATTTCTCACGCTTAATTTAAGATTTCTTATTAAATTAATACTGCTATAATGCATGGCATTACAAAAATCTAGATTTCGTTTGCCAGAGAGTCGATACAAATTCCTATTCTGTATGCAATACGCTTTGTAGTATAATTATATTATAATGTCATTTTTATATTCCAAATTCCAATATGCAACGTTATAATTCCCCGCCGGCCTGCGCAGCTTTCTTCGGTTTCTTGTTTTTGCTCCGCTTATCGGGACAGTAACATGCCTGCTTCTGAGCGTCGAGGAAGCTCTTGCAACCCAGCGCGATCGTTCCCGTGAAGAGGGTCTTGGCCGCAGCCTTGCACGTGTTGACGATACTGTAGCCGGTGTTTTGATACGTGTCGCAATATCTGTAGAGGCATCTCTTGAATTCCAGATCGCACTTCTCCTTATCCATGTTACAAGTATCGTAGCAAATGTCGTGGGCGTCGCAGCACTTGGTCATTTCGGCGGTGACCGGAAGGTATTCCTGATTCACCTGCAAATATTCATAACGATATGTAATGACCGTGCGATTAATCAAATTAAACTATAGAAACTCCAACTAAATTAAATTGCAAACTCGACTAAATTGAATTATCAGCGCTGATTAAATTATAAATTTAAATTGTCGTAGATTAGATTGTAAATTTATGCGTTACAAATGATGAATTGACCAAACTTGTAGATTGTAAATAATATAAATTACAAATGATGCGCAACTTGTTCGCGCAGTTAATTGACAAATGTAAAGACGAGACAAAAATCATTTTATTATAAAAAAAATTGCTCAGTCACGTATTGTTTATCCATTCTCTCAGGGAGGCACACCGACCTGGATCCCGAGGGAACCGCATCCGTCGCTTTGCGGCTTGTGATTCCAGTCCGCCTTCGGCGCGGATCCTGAAAACGATTTGAATAATGCGCCATTAGTCCGGCCGCAACGCCGCCGCGCCGCTCGTGAGCTCGTCCAATCGCGACGCACCATGTATGCACTTATGCAGCTGTCGCCGCCGTCAGGCGTTCACGTTTGTGCACTCACGAGGAACAAAAGCGGAGAAATCTTATTAATTAATTCGTCGTTTTATTCTCTTTCTCCGCAATGTATGATATTTCTGCGATCGATTTTTATGGAAAGCGTAACAGAATTGAAAAAAGCGGGTTTTGTATATTTGTATTCGCGAAATTTGACAGAGACACAACAATTATGTCCATTTCTATCGGTACAGTATTAATCTCGATTTAACCTACTTTTTATCCTTTTCCAGTTTTAAGAATTAGAAAGAATTACAGATTAAAGTTAATTAATCGAACTTCGATCGAAGCCATTCCGCAAATCTGAAGGAAGAAGGAAAGGGGTGTAGAAAGTGCAATTAAAAGCCAGGAAGATCCGCGCGAATCGATCGGAGAATTGACCAATAGCGGCGTTGGGAGATAACCTCTGATAACCGTCGGCGTTGACACATGTGAAATCGCAGCCCCCCTTTCTCCTCCCCCCCTGGATAATACACACCGTCGGGACACTGGAAGACGCAGTTCTCCTCCACGGCGGCGTCGATCACCTCGTGTATGTCCTTGATCTTCTTCGCCACGGTTATGACGTTGGCGAAGAGGTCATGGAAAACCGTCTCCGCCGCCAGCACGGCGTCCCGTAGATTCGTCAGCAGCCCGGCGCCCCACCCGGACCAGGCGTACGCCAGGAATGTCACCACGTAGATCATAATTTTGCGATGCCGCATCAGATCCATTTCTGTTCCTCTCTTTCGCTTCTTCGAGTCGATCAGCCCCGGATCGACACGATCGGACGACTCTCGCCGGACTGCGGGTATTTTTAGATGGGCATGTGTATTGTGCGCGCCCACCCGGCCCGGCCCACCGCCGTCGTCGAGGTAGACACGTGGTGCCCCGTGTTGTCGACGACGTCGACTCGATTGTCGCGCCTTGGCTTTTCATCACTTCTCGTCTACTTGCGTTAATAAATCTTTTTCATTACGAGATTGATATACCGATTTGCGTGAGAAGGAAAGGGAGTGCAGAAAGAGCAGCTGACGGACGGGCTTGCTTTTTTTGTATTTCGTCATGTCGCGCGAGAGACACGCGTAGCTTTTCCATTTCGTGCTGAGATCTAATTAATATGTAATTCGATTGATAAATTCGGCAGAAGTTGACAGATTTCCTTATGTAGCTTTTACATATCAATTTTTGTCAGTCGTGTTAATTTTAAGGACGACTTGGATCGCACTGCAATTAACTTAATCACTATATAATTAACGTTGATAATACAGCTTTCATATTAATCAGACGGAATTATCCATTTTCTTTTATTTTACGAAAAAAAAATTTAGAAATTAAGGAGTAAGGGATTAAGGGTAAATTAAAAAATTTTCCTGCAATTTTCGCCATATAAGAGCTATATTGAATTAATTTCCCGAGTTAAGTTGTTGCGATTTAGAAATGTAGGTACCTATATACTCTAAACACAATTCGTTTGATTTCATAATATTTATTTCTGCTATTTAATGTAGATTAATTTTTAATCTTAGAACTAGAAAAAATAAAAGGTTAATTAAAGTTAATTTACATTGATATAGAAAATGGACATAAGCTGTTTCTGTAAACAAGGTTCAAGTAGACGGGGCTAAAGTGAGATTGAAATTACAATTATATATAGTTTACAAAACTATATGAGAAACTGAAAAATGATAAATTCTCATTTAGTTTAACATCCCAAACCCAGATATATACTCATTATTTTATTTGATTTAGATAGCGCAATCCAGGATGCATACCTGAAAGGGTTAAATTTCGGAAAATTTTTAAATAATTATAAATTTCGATTTTTATTTACATAACGTGGTTCAGTGAAGCAAGACGAGTCCAACGAGACTAATTACGTGGTGATCAGACAGTTATTACGAATTTAGGCATCAAAGGGTTAAGACCTTAAAAATCGAGCTTTTCAAAGAGAGCTTTTCAATAGAATAAAATATTTTCATGTATGTTTGGACCCAACTAAGTGAGATCCGTGCTGTTAATTCGTGATAATTGAATAGATATTTAATTTTTTCACTTTTTCAAATTTTGACATAGCGACTTTGTGAGTTTTGATCCGATCGAGCTCCAAAAGATCTCGTTTTGTCTCTTGTATAACTAAAGAAAGCTACCCGTATACTTTTTATTTGATTTTTCCTATTATTATGGATTTTCAAGTTGTTAGGTCGAAACTTGAACGAAGCGTCAGAGTGCTTTAATATTGATATATTTGTATTTATATAGGAGGACTAGAGAAACGAGTCCATATAATTTTTATTTCGATTAAATCATTATTTCGATACGCGACTCATTTTGACGAGATATTTAATTATTAAGTATTATTCATAATAAATACGATATTTGTGTTTAGTTTAGCTTAATTAAGTATAAGATAGTCATTTTAATCGAGAAATATGAATATGATTATTAAAGATTTTCATAAAAATTATTAAAAAGTTAAATTTCGATAATTATGCGAGAAAATTAGCATAGAGTGCATTAGTTTGAAAGGACATTTGATGTTATAAAGTAAAAGTTGCAATTTATTCGCATTTGAAGAATTTTATTGTCGCGAGAGGTCAGTTTATCGATTTTCGTACCCTGCGTGTGGAATCAATTTAATTATTAGAATTGTTCACTAGAGAACTAATAAAATTAATTGGCATTGTTTTGCAAGCCGCAGAGGCATTTTACAGATATTTAATCTGAATTCCTGAAAATGGGAAATATGCGTTATTTACGTTTTATTCATTTACAAGCGTATTAATTATTAACAGAAGTTTATTTTATACTTACCTGATCATTCCTGTGATGATCTAGAGAGTGAGCATAGCGTACCTGAAAATAAAAAAGTAAGATTAGTAAAGGAAGCGAATTAAAACTTTGAAAATGATTGCAATACGTTATAAACAATGTAATGAGCAGGGAATTAAATGAAATTATTGTGATTTATAAATTTTAATAGAATAACGTATTGGCATTTGCATAATTGAAATATTTAGAAAGAAGCGTAATAAGGATGCGTAATTAATTTAGAGAGAAGAAATGGATCATGCGTCACAGGAATAATATTCGTTTAATATTGTAAGAAACCCGCGTTAAGATTAGTCACGTTGGCACTGTAGCTGGCAGACCTGCGGAAATGTCGGGAGGAGACATTACGCCGGACAGGCGTGATCAGAGCTGAACACGGAGCTTGTTGCTCCGATTGTAATGCGCGGACAGACGATCGTGAGCCGCGAAAGGTAGAGGTAGACCGTCTCCGGTTGCGCGCTGCGGTGCCTACCGTATCGAGTCGTGTGTAACGAAACTAAATAATAAACTATATAAAAATAAGCACATCTAATTTCTATTATCCTGATATCCCATCGAGTTGATCCTTACAATATTTTATTTGATAATTATGCCTTATGCAACATCGAGACATTTAATCTGCAATCGAGTTTGCAATAACATTAATTAATTATATATATTACTGTTCATACCTTTGTAGAGATATGTATAACACAATCATGTTGAAAAAATAATCTTTGTATGTATTTTTAAAAAATCTGCGCTACACATAAAAAATAAATTTTTTTAACTAAGTAGTTAAAAATATCTTAAAATTTTATTATCTTCCATTAATTTATGTCTTTAAAATTATTATTCCTTATCCTACTCAGACAGACAGAGTTGTAAAACTTCCATATTATATTTTTTGAATATTTTATATTTATGACATTTATATAATATCATTAATGTAATGCTTTATATATTTTTTAAATGTAACTTTATTAAATCGTTTTATTTTAACTAGTTATAAAAAATTCTATTTAAAAAATTATCTTTATCCTTATCCTTACTTTGAATAATAATTAAAAATTATCACAATAATGTAACATAAAATATAAAAAGAACTACATATCAAATAATTTAAATCGAATTCAGATTATTTTGTTGTAATATTTTATCAAAAAAATTTTTGGGAAATCATATTCAATATTTTGTTAACATATCTTAAAAAAAACAATATTGATTGTAAATTTCTTTTCTATAATGTTTAGAGTATTTCTGAAGATATCGATATTATTTGACAAATTAAGGATAGAAGAAAAGGCAAATATTCTGCGGAATTACGTGCTTTTGCATTAACTTTAAACTTTTATATAGTCCAAAGGCATATGATTATATCAGAAATATTTTTCATAATAAATTACCAGCGCCATCCACTATTCGTGCTTGGTACAGCAATATAAATGGATCGCCAGGTTTAACTCCAAGAAGCAGCAGTGCAGATATTGAAAAGGAAAAGTGATAATGCAGGCGATAAGAAATTATATGCATGCCTCATTACGGCCATTAGAAGACAAATAAAGTGCAGTATAGGATCATACAAAAAAAACATTAACAGGATATGTGGAAAATGAATTGCCTACCCATGATAATAAACGTTTACCTGTAGCTAAGCAAGCATTAGTATATTTATTAAACGGTGTAAATGAAAGATGGAAACTTGTATCAATCAACTATCAATTGCATACTTCTTTGTTAACGGACTTACTGCAGAAGAACGAGGTGAAATTACAAAGACAGTTCTTACTTCCATAAGTAGTTGTGGAATTCAGGTCATTGCTTTAATTAACTTTTGATGGACTCATATCAAATATTAGCATGTGTAAATATTTAAATGCTAATAATAATTTTGATAGCATTTTGCACCCAACTCATCATGGTTATAAGATTCCAATCATTTTTGACGCTTGTCATATGAGTATAAATTAGTCAGAAATACTTTTGCTTCTAAAGAAATACTGTATGATGGTGATGGTAATGCAATCAGATGGGAATTTATGGTAAAACTTGTTCATCTTCAAAACAATGGTTGCTTTCATTTGGCTAACAAATTGACTTCTAAACATATACAGTGGTACAAAAATAAAATGAACGTAAAACTAGCTGTACAAATTTTAAGCGAGAGTAGTGCCGCAGCCTTAGAGCAGTTTCATGAAGATGGTCATCCAGATTTTACAAATTGTATTGCCACAGCCTAATTTTGTAGAATAATGAACAATATTTTTGATTGTCTTAATTCAAGAAATTTTTATTGCAGTAAATATATAAGAATTAAGCCATTATCTAAGGATAAAATGAAAGAAATTTTTTCTTTTTTTGATACATCTATTAAGTATTTGTCATCTATTACATTACAAGTTAAAGGGAAACGTGTTTCAGTGATAGAAACAACATCATAACCGGTTTTCTTGGGTTAATTATTAATATGAAAAATGTACAGTTTTTATTTTATGAATTTATGTAGAGAAGGGATATTTGCAATATCTATTGTCTTATAAGTTATCACAAGATCACTTGGAAATGTTTTTTTCATGTATTCGAGCAATGGGAGGATATAATAATAATCCCAGTATCAAGCGCAATTTATAGCTTCATATAAACGCCTTCTGCATCACAATGAAATTACACAAGGAAATTGTGTTCCGTTGGATAATATTCCTATCCTAAATGTTTCATTGCACAAAACATCAACTAGTTCGAATACAGAAAGAGAAAATGAAAATAATGAAAATGAAAAATAATAATATGTTAATTGACGATATACCACTGCTACATATAAATCTTGCTAATAATCACGCAATTACATACATATATTGCCATGCCCCGCGCCATCGCCGGCATTACTGCAGCCAGTGCCAGTGCTGCGATTTCGAGCATTATTGGGATTGGCGGTCGTGACGTCACAAGGCAAAATGGCCGGAGAGAGTAGGTCACTTGTCACTCTACAATACGACGTATGTGCTTATTCCCTGAACCGAATTTTTACCAAAAGTATATGAAATAGGGGTAAAATTTTCCGGGGAGTGCCACTATGTGTATAGTTTTTTAAGTCGATTTATTTATGTGGCAGCCGGCGACCTACTCTTTTTAGTTCTGTTTTCGCCACCAGATGGCGTATCGCAGTTTAGTCATTCCCAATAGGTAGCGTGATATTGCAGTTGAGTGACTGCGTCCTGCGTCTGCTTGTCCGCGTTCATTTGTTGATTCTCATCTTTTTTTACATCACAGATTAACGTTGTATTCGCAACAGACAACAGCTTCAGAACTCGATTTGATAAAAGGAAATCAGAGAGATCAGTCGCCAAACCTTATTATACACGCATTAATCTAATATCATCATCTAGAGTATCTAGACAGTGCTCGAATATTATCGTAGCTATTGAAAAAGAAACGCAAGATCTTGGTTCGACTGATTAAGATTCAGCGGAAAAGTAAGTACGCATAATGGCAAATCGACTAAAGTTCTTAACAGTTCTTTTCTCAACTTTATTGTGACTACGCGTTGTTAGAACATTAGTTGTTAGAAAACATATAAGACTTTTTGAAGTATAACGAATTAATCATGAAATTTCCTAAAGCGTCATTTCTATTCATTCTACTACATAGCAAAAAAAATGCATAAATTCATACACATATCAAATCTATTTTCTACTAAAAGGTGAAATTTTAATGCAATTATTAATCAGTAAAATTATTAATGCAAAAAGTCCACTTCAGATAAATCTGTTGTATCAGAATTCAAGACAGTACTCTGTTTATATGTAATATAAAAAAATATTTTAAAAATTGGACTTATATACATGTACATCAATGTGTGTAAAGGGGGATAAAATTTTAACCCTTCGCAGAACATGAATAATTTGCTGCTTCCGTCGGACTTGTGGGTCTTTTAGGGTAGTTAAAATTTTCAAGCTGTAACAGTGCCATAAAAAATCTGAAAAAATTCAAGTATACTTTCGAAGGCTTTAAGAATCTATTTATATCGTTATATATGCTTGATTCTTGTTTGGGGTTTTTTTTATGAACCAGTAGTCTCCAAAAAATTTAAAACTGAAATATTGACCGGGTCTCTAAAGCCCCACTGGTTCTGCGAAGGGTTAAATATAAGTATCTCCTTAAATTTTTAACGGGATTTATAGATCGTGTAAGACTTGAGCAAGAAAGCAGCACTTATTAATAATTCTTGGAATTTGACACAAATATGACAATAGTCATAACTTTCAAGTATTTATTAAATTGATCTTGATCAACGAAAATAATCATGTTTAAGTTTTCTCTTACAATTCAGCTATTCATTCAACTCTTTTGTGATTGTCTGACATACAATTTATTTTTATTTAAAGAAAAATATATTAAGTATAAGGTGTCCCAAAAATCTCTATGTTTTTCAAGTTTAATCCACAGGCTTCTATATGTTTTCACTTTATTATATTTGTTACATCTACAGACTTCTATACAATATCGCTGTATTTTTGGACAACGGTTAAATGAATTTCTATCCTACAATAAAGACAGCTGCTATACAAGTTAGCAGTCTTGAGTAATATATGTAGAAGTCTGTGATTAAACCCGATTTTAAATGGCTCTTACGTGAGCGTATAAGCGTATTACATGTTATTGTAATATTTGTTTAAAATTCAATCTATTTTATTATAAAAAGTATAGAGACTTTTTCAGGATATTTTGATTTTGATTATTTTTATTATTTATAAGTAAGTTAATTATTTCCAGTTGTGGAGATTTGAAGAAGATAAAAATACCCATACTGAGACGAAAATGGAACAGAAAGTATCTTCATTATTTTTACCTTCATATATCAAGAGCTATTCTCAAACAACGTTTGAAGTGACTACGTCTGACTATACATGGAAAATTGATCAATTTGGGCGTCTTGCTGTAATCGTAGATACATTAAATTCTCCACCATTTGGAGAAAACAACCAATACAAGATTGAAATAAGTATTTCACGTCAAGATTTGCTATGTGGTTTACGAATTTCAATACGTACTGATACAGCATTTAGCGGTTCATGTACGACTACTATAATGCATCCGCCTGAAACAGTTTTATCATCAAGATCGATTTCGAGTCTTATATCGGATATGACATTGTTAATTGATGTCTCGGACCACTCGTACATTTCTACAGAGTCATTTATAATACATTGCAAAATTGAAAATTTTCATCAATTGGTAAATAATACTATACATATGAATTTACAACCATCTGCACCGGTATTTAAAGAGGTAAACTCTCATGAAGACTCAACTTTTGAATTCGAGTCTAAGAATGAGAAATCAATCAAATTTATAGTGGGAGAAGAAGAGTATATTATATCAAAAAAAATATTGTGCGACACCAACAGTAGTTACTTTAAGTATATCTGTCTTACACATAAGGAAAAAGAAAAAGACATGACAAGTGAATTAGTAACGGATGATGAAGTAAAATCTTTTAAACAGGTTTTATTATATATTACAACTGACTCCATTGATCGGGGTGATTATGAGATGCTTAAAAAATTATTAACAGCAGCGGATAAATATGATGTCCAAACTTTAAAATTAACGTGTGAATATTATTTGTTACGCAGTCTTACGATTGAAAATGCCGCTGAACTTGTACAGCTTGCGCTTTCGTCTAATGCAAAATTTTTAGAAACGCATTCAGTAACTTTTATTAAATTTCACATAAAAGAAATTAGGGACACTAAAACATTTCAAAGTTTATCGCAAGAAGATTTAAATAAGATAATGGAATTGATTGAGAAAAGTAAAACACTTGAAATCAGTACTCAACTTTTTTCGTCACCACCTAAATCTAAGACAACGACACATCAGAAATCTAATTATAATTATCGTCATTATTAACATTTATATGTATAAGAATTTATATGCAAATAAGTATTAATATGGATTAAAAATGATTCGTTTTTTTTGGTTTTGATGTACGAATGAAACTGTTATTAATTATACTCAACGTAGTTTAGTTAAAACGTTTTCAAGTTTACAAGTTAATCTAAAACGAAAGAAAATGGAAAATATAAGAATTTTTACAAACCTACGTTATCTATAAATGTTTTATTTATTTTTATCAGTACTATATCTTATTAAAATTTTTAATCGTTCTATAGATCATTCTGTGTACTATAGTATCAGAATCTTTAACAGCTATCTTTTTCACCGAGCAAATTATTTGCCATGAATTTAAACTTGATTTTTGTTCTTTTATGTTTGTCGCAATTGTATGTTTTCGATGTTGTCATTAATTGGGGTTTAATAAAATGCGATTAAATTAAATAATTAAAACAATCATATCGGTAGATGGAAGAAAATGCTTCGCAAAAATTACAAATGAGTTAAATTTGATAACTCATTATTTCAAAATCTAGAGATCGGTTTAAAAATAAAAATGTTACAAATATGATCTTTTTGGTTAATTTAGTATCTCTTGTTAATCTAGAAGTTTTTGTGCTTAATTTGAAATGAAACTTTATATTGTTGCTTTGAAAGAAGGTAATTCGAAAGTAAAGGGTAATACAAAGTGTGAATTATGAAACCGAAACTTTATAACCGAGTAGAATAAATTTAATTATTCCTAAATAATAATAATAATATTGAAATGTAATGTCGGATCTGTCAGGTAAAGTGAGAATTCAATGTATTCTATTTAATGTATTCTGTTTAATCGTCTAACGTATATTCTATGTAATAAAGAAGTTTCTAATATATCTCTCATCAAACGCATTTGTTTATTCATTATTTTCCTAGCATATTTTAGCAATTAACAATTATTATTGCATAAATAAGGTAGTCGACTCATTAATTATTATAGTAGAATTTGACTGCGCGAAACTTCAATAAAATATTAGAGTATTTTGAAGCTAATCTCATTGTGTGTGTCAGTGAAAATAGTCGTGAATTATAAAAGTTCTTTGTGTAAGTCTAGTTTAAGATCCTTGTTGCATCTAAGTATCTTAAGTTATACCTAAAGTAAATCAATTATAAAGAATCACTAACAATAAGCTAATTTTTCTGCTAAACGTATAGTATAGATTATAAAGGGTGTATTTCTAAGTCTATTAATAATTGAAAATTTATAATTTACATTTACATATGCTACAGATTTTCAGTACCGACTACCGTCAGTACATTTCAGAATACTCCTAACGAAAGAATTAAAAGGTTTTAACGTTATGTGACAAAAGAAAGCATCTTTGGCACAGAGATACAAGGGCACATATAGAAATTTTCAAGATGAATTCCGATCAGAATACTTTTGTTTTCCTTAGAAAATCTTAGAAATCTAGGAAATAATTAAATCATTCCGATCGGAATTTATTCCGAAAAGTTCCATGATACGTGCCGAGATCTCGTGGCGCGCGATCTATCCGTGACATAGATGGAGAGGACAAACACCCTAAGAAAAAACCACGATACATATACATGTAACACATACGTATGTGGCTCCTTAGGTCGTGCCCCCTCCATTGTACTTTACGGATTAGTCGGGGCCCGGGGCGCCTGGTGCTCGAATCTATTTCATTTTTGCAGTGGCTACGTTCATAATTATTTGTTCATTCGCATTCGTTTCTCCCATCATCTCGACGTAAGACGGAAGACGTTGTATTTGCGGTACCTTGGATACTTGATTTTAACAAAGGAGGAAATAAAGGAAATCGATTGCCACATCCGTACACGGATTAGTCTAATAACTGCTTTATCTGGACGGTGTTGGAAAATTATATAGAAGCATGTCGTTAGAGAAATTTAGTATGTTAAGTTTAACTGATCAAGATTCAGCGGAAAAGCAAATACGTAAAATGGAAGAGAAGCAAGTAAGTTTTCAACAGTTCTTTTCTCAACTTCGTTGACTACATGTTTTAAGGACGTTATTAGAAAAGACATAAGACATTATATAACGAATCAATTTTGACATTTTCCCAACGAAAATAGCTGCGTTTAAGTCTTCTCCTCCTATTTGTCAATTCACATTTAACTCTTTTATTCCGATTGTATGTCATAATAAAAAAAATATATAAGGTGTTTTATAAATCTCTATGTATTAGTTAAATTAGATTTCAAATGGCTCTTATCTATACATAATTTATAAGCCTCATTATAGAATATTCGTTTAAATTCAATCCATTTTATAAACGTGTGGGTCGTTAGCGTCCTTGGCATTTTGATTATGTGATATTTTTCAGAGGTTCAACGATTAAATTAACAATTGCAAAATCAATTTTATAATATTATTATTATTTATAAACTTATAGTTAAAATTTCAAGGAACGCCTATGAATTTTTTCAGAATTTTTGGTAAAGTTTTAGGTTGTTTAATATATCGCCGCATACCGTTTTCATATACCGTCAGTGGGGACCGAATAAGAGTGTACGGTTGCAGGGTTAAAAAGCAAGAAACTTGAGGACATTTTGATGTTCGTCTTTTTTATTATTCATAAATAAATTAATTATTTTCAGATTTCTGATAAAGAAGTTGAGAATATCTTTACCGATGATCGAGGATACACCGAAAAAGGAGCAGACAGTATCTCCACCATTTTTATCTTCGTATACCAAGAGCTATTGTCAAACACATATTGAATCGACTATACTTGAACATACATGGAAAATCGATCAATTTATACATTTTTCTAAGATCAAAAATATGATAACGTTTCCGTTGTTTTTAGAAATAGGTCAATGCGAGATTCTAATAAGTATTTCACGTCAAGATAATTCGCAGATAAATGCAATAAAATGTTATATATACTTATTACTAATAATTCATTTAGTGGTTCATGTATGTACCACTACTATAATGTATGCGCCGAGACAATACCCTGATGAGTTGTTGTCATCAAACTTTATTTCAGGTCATATATCCAATATGACATTGTTAATTGAGTTCTCAAAGAGGTTTTCGTTTAATCGAACAGATGCGCTTATAGTACATTGAAAGTTCGAAATTTTTCATAATCTGATAAATAAAACCATATTGCCTTCGACAGAAGTTTCAAAAGACGTGATATGTTCTGAAGATTCGACTTTTGATGAGTTTTGGTCTAGAGATGAGGACTCAATCAAATTTATAGTAGGAAAGGAACAATATGTTCTATCAAGAAAATTGTTGTGTGACTCCGACAGTAGTTACTTTAAGTATATCTGCAAACATAAGGGAAAAGTAAAAGATATGACGAATGAATTAGTAACGGATAATGAGATACAAACTTTTAAGCAGATTTTAATATACATTTTAACTGGCTCAATAGAACAATGTGATTATAATATGTTTAAAGATATATTAATAGCAGCTCATACGTATGATGTACCAACTTTAAAATTAATGTGCGAACATTATTTGCTACACGATATTAAAATTGAAAATGCTGTGGAACTTCTACTGTTTGCGTTGTCGTTGAATGCAAAATTTTTGGAAACACATTCGGCGACTTTTATTAAATTTTACATAAAAAAAAATATGGACACTAAAACATTTAAAAGTCTATCGCGAGAAGATTCAAATAAGATAATGGAATTGATTAAGAAAAGTAAATTTGAAGTCAGCACACATAAATTTTTGTCACCAATTACGACAGATGGGATATTTACATTGGCTAATAACCCAGATAATAGAGTGACATCAACGACGTTTTAATTCCGTCTTAATGACGTCTTTAACGATCGTCTTTACACGTCATCTTGCTACCTGGAGATTGATTCATATATGATTGCAGTCTTAAGTATAAAATCATAGAACATTATTAAGATATTTTTCTTATTCAACCCTTCGAGAACACCCAGGGTCAATTTGACCCTTTTTTTTATTTTTTTGCCAGAAAAATTTTTAGCCAGAAATGTTAAACAAAAAAAAAATTTTTTTTGTAAAAAACATTTTTTTTTTTAAAGAACACTGGGTTAATCTGACCTTACACACACTTTGATCGTCTACCATTTTAAATTGACGAGTGCGATCAGCTTGAAAAAATTCCCAGATGTACTTGGAACATTGTTAAATCAATTGATATAAATAAAAAGTGCCGTTGGAATTATTTATATATTTAAAAAAATTAAAAAAAAAATTTTTTTTTAATTTTCATCATTCGACGTACAAGATTTATTTTTGAACACTATTTATTTTTGAACATTGTTTCAGTCGAGTATATTTAAAGAAATATATCTAACAAGTATATTTCAACCGCTTTATGAGTCTTTATAAAATATTAGATTTAACTGATTTCTACATTGGTTTCAGAGCCAAAATCAGTGCAGGATTCGAATAAGCATTTTACATAAATCTGATTGGTTGAAAAGCTTTATAAGATTTTATTTGTTTACTGAAACTGAGGTTATTCTAATTCGCGTGATATATTTATAATTTACTCGAAAGAGTTTCACAAGAAATTATACATATAAGTCCAATTTCGGTTTTATATCGAATTGTGTTGTTATATGAAATTACAGTAGAATAGTTATATATACAAATTACTCTATTTTATTCCTGCCTTAGCAGGATACGTTGAAAAAAAGATTTTAGTCTACAAAATGTCAGACGTGTTATCAATTGTTCAATGAATGTGAGGGAGTAACATCCAAGTTTATTGATAGAAAAAATTGTGGATTGTTATTGTTAAGATATCCTCGAATAGATACGTTTACTATTGTAAGTGCTGCAGAAAAAAATTTTAATTTCTTTAGAATAAACAATAAAATAAGTAGTTCAAACGCATATATAATTTAATATAATAATTTCAAAAACATTAAGAAATATACACGTGACTGCATTATTTAATAATTTTGATTTGCATAATCGTGAAGTTTGCTCCGCACAAGGGCCTGAATCTTGCACGGAGGGGCGCAGCTTTCGGAAAAACATTCCACGGCTCTAGCGGACTCGAACCTAGTTCCTCAGATTACGAGTCTGGCGCTCTACTACTAGACCACACTGCCGCCCAAGTTTCGTTTATTTGTTTTCAAACTTACGGTCGAGATATCCATATATATGTCACGTATAAGAAAATAAGTTTTCGCGTAGTATTCTTCATTTTCCCTTATGTTGTTCAAAAAGAACTGTTCATCTGTGACGACAACTCTGTTAGCTGCTTCGGGAAATTGTTATCAACGTTTCGCTCATGGCTATCGATTACCAACTATCAATTATGAATTACGTCGTTGTAAATAAATTGCGCTCGGGTTTCTCTCTGGTTACTCTCGCAAAATGATTAATCATCCGATAAAGGCAGCCTTACATCGTAAAAATAAAATAACCCATGTAATTTACAACCACGTTTAATCTCCTTGTAAAATAAGTCTCGAGTAGGTATCTCCCCCCCTTTTTTCTAAAATTCAACGGTTTTAGGCGATACTAACTCCATGTCGATGTAAATATCGATTTTTACTCCGCTGTTAATAAGTATATATTTAAAGGTGGTAAATTTTGTATACGCTCGCGCGCGCGGCGAGCACATATTCCATCTATCTTCTACGATTCTTTCGCCGTTCTTTGTTAGCTAATATTGGAAAACTTCAACAAGGTATGACAACGGTTTTATACAATCGATAAAGAGAAGCTACGTTAATATTGAATAATATAAAATATTTAACCAGCGTAAAAGGATAAAATTTCGTTTTATTCAAATACATTCGATAATTGCGCGAATACCCTTTGTGAATATCCTTCGGGAAACAAAATTTTATTTTTGACAGATCGTTACAAAATTGAAAGAAAAGTAATAATTTGACCAAAAAGGGGGAGGGGGGAGAGGCAACAAACCAGCTGCTAACGGGATCGATGGATTAATCACATCCATTTCTGGCAACCTGCATTTGCTACATCGGCTTTCGCGTCATTCAACCAACAATCCCGCTGTTCGATTCGAATATTTATCGCGCGCGTCTATCAGCAAGTATAATAATAATTGCAGGCCGGCCCACGCCTTTGTTGCCGGCGGAAAACTCGCCATTGTTCTCGGCAAATGTATTCCATTCGTGCCGATTTGCGCGTTTCGCGGAAAGTCCCGACGAGCTGGGGTAAAAAAAAGAAACAAGAACGAGAGCTTTGTCAAACGCATTTGTCGATACCACGAGTCGTCATCGTCATCGTCGTTACTGCAATCGGTGTAACCGTGTGTTCCGTTCGAGATTGCGGGATTTATTTTAGCAGGCTTTCCGGCACGTGACAGCCCGCGTTTATTGCGTTACTTTACGCATGCCATGATACGGGGGCATAGCTAGGTATACGTAACTGGATTTAATTGTGACGTACGGTTGTTGCGATGGATTTCTGACGAACCGCATTGTGAAATCGCGAAGACACGTGAATCCCTTCAACCCGAGGACGATCCAATGTGATGTATCATTGGCACGATATGATTCATTGTACTTATACAGAAGGAGGAACCGAAACGTTCGTAGGTGGAAACGCCGGTGGACAATTTGTGTTGGACGCAAAATCGGATGGAAATCGAAATTCACTCGAAAAACATCTTTTTCTTCCTCCGCATCAACATAGATATATTTTATTTATTGTGGTAGGATAGGTTGCTCCTTCTTACAAACGAATTATTTGAAATTGATCACAAGACGCTTCGACGAGGAAAATTCAAAATTTTTTTTCGAGCTCGCCATTCTCGTACAGTTTCTTCACGTCGGTACCGCCTCCTAAGCACTCTCCGTTGAGGAATACTCTGGGCACTGTCCTGGCGCCAGTTATTTCGCCCAACACGTCTTGTATCTCCTGCGCGTCTTCCCTGTCGTCCAACTCTACCGCCGTGTACGTCTTCTTCAATGAATCAAATACCTGCACATAAAATTCGATTAAATAGATTGAAATAGATAAATAAGAAGTTATTATCCCGATAAATAAACTAGCGATAATTTATATTGATATTGATAATAATTAGTATTAGATGGTAATTTAGATAGTAAATTATTATTATATCTAAATTTTTATATAACTGCATTGTGGAAGACGAGTCATGATTCTTTTAAAAATTCTAGATTGGCCGCGTAAAAAGGACGCGGATTTTAATATCGTAATATTTTAATAGAATCATGAAAAAACTTTGATATAAAATGGCTGAGACATCAGATTGAAAATTATGAAGAAAATAAGAATCGGTTAATTCTGAAAGACACACGGATGTTAAGAACATCAGCCCATGTGCGTCGAACAACTGACAAATTAAATTATTGACGTCATCGTTTCTCTATTGTTTGTTTTCAGGAGATGAATCCACTGGGTGAGACTATCGAGATCGAGCCGTTGTGAAGTCGAGCATAAGTACCTTCTTGGCCATTGTGCAGTAAGGACAGTACGTCTTGGAGAATATGACGATCGAGTCCTTCGCGATCAGCTCGTTGACGAGGTCTCGTGTTGACGGCATGATGGGCCTTTTTGTACTGGAAACCGAACCCATTCTATTGAGCTAAAGGGATCATTTCACTCGATTATGCCTCGCACGTTCGCGTTATAACGTACGCAATTATGTAAGATTCGAATCGCGTCCGATGTCCGGAAACTAACAAAGGAGAGCTTGCGTTCTGCAAGCTTCAAGTAGTAATATAAGTAACTCTTTCTACAAAATTAAATTTCATTATTGGATATCGGACGTGGCTTGAATCGATCGGTCACTCTTTCGACAATTATGTGTTACACGAATTCATGCAGCATCCAATATCTTATGTTAGCAATGTCCAAATAAATATAAATTACTAGACTACGGGGAAAGAGTAAGGAGGGGCTACTTGAGTCAGATAAAGAAAACATTGGATAAAAAAATGTTCAAAACAGAGTTTTTTTAATTTTCAGGATAGGGAGGGGCTTATTAGTCATGGGGCTTTTTGTCTTGAAAATCTTTTATCCGATTTTTTCTTCAACTGACTCAATAATCCCTTTTTACTCTAATTAGATCTTAAATCGTTTCTTTAATCATTCCTTTCTATTAATTGAAGCAAAATGTAATTATATTCTAACCACTCAATCTTGTAAGTCTGTATTTACATCATTAACACCCGACACACGTGACACGTGACGATTTGACAAACGTCATAACCTTCAAACCGATCATATCGTCTAAATTATTCACTCGAAAGAGTGACAATTTCGACTTGCCACCTAATTATTCTATACAATGATTTTATTGCAGCATTTCGCCGATTTTGATGCAGTTGTACAATCAAGGACATCGTCATTTATGGACAATTATATGTCTCTTTCAAGTCGACTGCTTTGGTCAGTGTAAAAAAAAAAGCCAGCAGTAATCATCCATGAGAAACAACAGCGAACGTTCAACGTAAGCAAAAGTAACAACACGCGCGCGAGGCACACAAGGACAAAAAAAGAATCGATAATAATTTATATTGTTTGTATGGAACGCAGGTGCAGGCCGCAGGATTTAACAGCCTAGTATGTGACAAACGTCAGGAGATCAAGGACCTCGTTCGTTCGAATTCGCCCTTACCTTCAGCTGTGACTAACGCTGCTTTAAGAATATAAATAATGCTGTGTCACCGCAGGAATTAGCTGCCTAGTTAGGAGGATCCGATCGGTGAAGAAACGAACGCGCAAATCCGTCCACTCCAGAGATAAGACGCGACTGCTGCACTTGCAGCTGACCGACAGGTTTTACGTTTTACTCCGGTTAATATTAAGTCTCGTGCACACGAGGCGTCAATAGCGAGGTCGCGAATAAGGAAAGCCGACAATGTACAGTTTGGGAAAATGAGGGCGACCGTGACTGAACTCTGATGATTAACTTGTATCAATGCAGATTAATTTTAATCTCGGTTTAACTTACTTTTTGTCCTCTTCTCATTTTTAGAACTAAGAAAAAATAAAAATAAGTTTAACCGAGATTAAAGTTAATCTACGTTGGTAAAAATAAAACCGAAATTCTTAGTTAGTTATTTTTAATTTAATTTTTTTCGTCACAAAGAATGAAAATTAATATTTCTATCCACATTAACAAAATGGTACAAGTTTTATTTGATAAATTAGTCATCCGTTAAATTAATTAGAGTTTGGTGTTTATCACTCTAAAAGTATTTGAGATAAGACAAGAATTCCTGAAATTTTCGGAATTTCAGTCCAGGCGCTTTTCGCGGTCCATAAATTTCTAAAATTGTAGGAAGTCTCGTGAAAATTTAGCCCAGTTTGCTGGCAGAAGGGCGATCGCAATCCTACGTTACGGGCCTGCAATCTGCCAATATGTACAGATGACGTCACATTCTCAACATTGGCACGTGTATCGACTAATCGAACGTCGACGCTAACTGCGAGTCTCGTGGATCGACGGCGGTTGACGGTAAGTCGATGGTTATCGTGTTGGAAGTCAGCGGTATTGGGCAGTGGTGGGAAGTGGCTGTTCGACGTGACGGATCTTCGTGAAACGTCCGGTGATCGAATTTCATCCGGCTGTGCTGTACGATCTTTCGGAATTTTGCTATGGCGTAACGGTGAAAACGCGCGAGGATGAGCAGAATCGTGAGGCCCGCGGGCCCCTGTAGGGGTGGCCTGTACGTCGTCGAGGGCGAGGTATGCCTCCTGGTGACGGCGATGCGGCGAGGTGCCCGATGGTCGTCACACTCTCACCAGGTTAGTGGATCTTTTTTCATCACCTGTACGAACTGTTCTCGTGAATAAGACGATTATCGTCAGCGTTTTGGGCACGTACATCTGTTATTGTTCCTAATCAAACAGGTTGTAGAAATTGTTTGGTAGAGGCGCTCCAAATTTGACAATGAAGCAGAGACAATTCGCAAAAGATCTTAAAGATTTGTTCTCTAATTGTGTAATTTAATTTTCAGGACGACGACCAGGATGCTCTCATGAAGGGCTTGGGTACCTTGAAGGAGGTGTTAAATGAGCACAGAGATCTATCCCAATTGGAACCCGCAGTCTTTCTCACTCCCTTTCTGGAAATCATTAGATCTGAAGAAACTACAGGACCTGTGACTAGTCTAGCGCTATCTGCCGTTAATAAGATAATTTCTTATGGTCTCGTTGGTTAGTTTCGTTTATTGTGTCAACAAACATTCTTACTTTTGTTGTCCTGTAACGTAACATATGTTACTTTTCAGATTCTAACCATCCTGCTGTAGCTATATGCGTAGAAGCCATAGCGGATGCTGTTACACACGCAAGGTTTGTAGGTGCTGATGCGTCTGGTGACGGAGTGGTTCTCATGAGAGTCTTGCAAGTTCTGAGAGCCCTCATGCTGTCGCCTGCTGGCGATCATCTCTCCAACGAAAGTGTATGCGAAATTATGCTGAGTTGCTTTAGGATATGTTTTGAAACGCGTCTTAGTGGTGAGTTATGGCGATCTCATGTTTCTGCTGACAAGTTGCGAGTGTGTTGTAATAAAATATCTTTACAGAAATTCTTAGAAAAACGGCAGAGCATTGCCTGAGGGATATGGTTCAACATTTGTTCACCAGGCTACCTCAATTTGTCGAAGATACCAGAGTCTTGCCGAATATGAAAGTAAGTTTTATAATATGCGATTTAAAGTATTTACATACGAGCAATAACGTTCTGTACATGAAGCAACATAATTTTTTTTGTTACAGAAAATGAGGACAAACAGCATTGAAAATACTCGTAGCAAGAGTAGAAAACAAAAAAGTTATACGAAGCAAAAATCCAAATCTACTACGGAAGACGTTGACGAGAAGGAATCGAGTATTTCAAGTGCAGTTGACAAAATACGAGCCAATCACTTGGCCACCACACCTGTTTCACCAGTCGGCAATATAGTTGACATGCAGGGAACGTTGAATCATGCAAGTGTTGATAAAAACGAGGACGAGAAGAGTGAGAGTAAAATTAATGTTAGCAAAGAGGATACTAAAGATGGAAACGACTGTATCAAAGCGACAGATAATCAGGAGGCTGATAAGAAACAGGAGATTGATAAAGATGGAAGCAATGGAGACATTAAGAGCGAGATAAAAACGATCGAGGCGAATAGCACGCCAGAAAATATCGATGTGGAGAATAAAGTTGCAGCTTCAGTGGAAAGTAAAAGTGTGGAGAATAAAGTTGCAGCTTCAGCGGAAAGTAAAAGTGTGGAGGATAAAGTTGCAGCTTCAGCGGAAAGTAAAAGTGTGGAGAAGGAAGATACGGCTGATCAGAAAATCGCGGATGAATCCGAATCTTCCATTAAGCAATCTATCTCCCCTTCATTGAGCAAGCTGTCTATCTCAGAAAATCAAGGTACTCGATCTTTTTATTATTTTAAAATACATTTCAATTTCCAAGCCTTATTTTTCGAATAATCTTGCAGGTGACGAAGAGAAAAGCATCGATTTAGCGCAATCTCCGACTGGTAGCGTGGAAGACTTGTCAATAGATGAAAACGTGGCTAGGGCGACTAAAGTGAAAGAGTCTGAACAAATCGAGGAGTATGTGAATAGTCAGGGTGTCCGATTTATTTCGTTGCAACAGCGAGCGCCGTACGGCGCGTTGTGCGTTCGCGAACTGTTCAGATTTCTCATTTCCCTGTGTAGTCCTTTTGACAAACAGAACAATGAAATTATGACCCACTTGGGTCTCAGCTTATTGCAAGTAGCGTTGGAGATCGCAGCCGACGCTCTTTCTAATTTCTTGTCTCTACTTGCGCTCGCTAAGGACGACTTGTGTAGGAATCTAATCTTGGTAAGAGAAACTAATTAACTACTATAAATATGTATAACGTCGTTCATTAATAAAGAAATGCATTATGTATTGTTTTTATGTATCAGCTACTTGGAACAGATAGATTGTCGATCCTCGCTGTAAATCTTCAAGTATCGTACTTGCTGTTTGAGTCGCAAAGAGAACATCTAAAATTTCAACTGGAACATTATTTAATTAAATTAATGGATATAGTTGTCTCTGAATCTAATAGAATATCGTACGAGCAACGGGAATTAGCGCTTGGTACGTTTCAATTTCGTAGTAATAAACGATTGTGCAATATATATTTATAATTTAAATTTTATTTCCATAATTTGCAGAGGCCATAGTAAGATTATGGAGAATACCCGGTTTGCCTGCTGAATTATATTTAAATTACGATTGCGGACTTTACTCTACAAATTTGTACGAGGAACTTATGAAAATGTTTTCTAAGGTATATCTCTTTTCTCGTATATATTATTGCAGATTGATATATAAAAGTGTAATTTAACTATCTAGAATCTTTATACCTTTGAAATTTTCTCTTAGAATGTTTCTCTGCCAATGACCAATGGTATGCATACCATGCAATTGATTTCCTTGGACGCCATAATGATGCTGATTGTCGGCATGGAGATTCGTTGCAAAGGCTGCAAGGAATTGTGCAAACCGTCGCGTCACGAGGCATCGTCAAATCTGCCCACGCGTGAAGACTTGCTCGATATAAAGTCGAACAAGCGGGTAGGTACTTGTTTTTCACTTATTTCTGATGCAACTACGATTTACTAAATTTCTCTTTGTTTATTTCCAGTGGTTGGTTCTCGGCACAGAAAAGTTCAACGAGAATCCGCGAGCGGGTATCGCAAAGCTTACGGAGCAAGGTCTGCTAAGCGATACTTCAGGTCACTCGGATCCTGAAAAAATCGCGAAACTTCTAAGAGAGAATCCTGGTTTAGACAAGAAAGCGATCGGCGAATATATCAGCAAGAAAGAAAACATGAACATTCTCAATTGTTTTGTGCATAATTTCGACTTAAGAAATACTCGAATCGATCAGGCTTTGCGACTTTATCTGGAATCGTTCAGGCTCCCCGGAGAAGCTCCTCTTATATTTCTTTTACTCGAGAAATTTGCCGAACATTGGCATGTGCGTATATTTTAGTATTTATTAGAACACACATATGTATATATATTTTAGTATTTATTAGAAATAACGCAGGCGCGAGATGGAATAACAAACCGTTGCTGTGTTTAGGATAGCAATGGTAGACCTTTTGCTTCGGCCGACGCCGCCTTTGCGTTAGCTTACGCGGTGATCATGTTAAATGTCGATCAACATAATTATAACGTAAGGAGGCAAAGCAATCCTATGACTGCTGATGAATTTAAGAAAAATTTGAAGAAAGTTAACGGCGACGTCGACTTTGATCAGGATATGCTTGATGAGATATATACTTCAATTAAGTAAGTGTTAGAAATATTTAAATTAGACACAGACCATGCGCAAATGTTATTCTAATTATAAATATTGTTTATCTGTTATTTCTGCAGAGGAGAGGAAATCGTGATGCCGGCTGAACAAACTGGACTAGTAAAAGAAAATTATTTATGGAAAGTTTTACTGAGAAGAGGCTGCGGACCTGAAAGTGCATACTTGAAAGTAGGCAATTCCGGTGAATTCATCGATAAAGACTTAGCTGAACATGCGTGGGGTCCTATTATAAGTGCTCTTTGCCGAGCTTACGATAAAGCACCAGACAGAACGTTGCAACGCAAAGTCGCTCAAACGTTCCTCAGGTTTGTTTATTCTTTTGCTACCTACGATGAATTGATTCCTATATTAGCTACAGCTTCTCATTCTTTTCTCTCAGTTGCGCGGCGATCAGTGCTTACCACGGCATGTGCGGTGACTTGGATACGCTCATAGTGAGCCTCTGCAAATTCACGGGCCTGCAAATCGGCGGAAAGTCCGAGCAAGTAGTTTTACATCTCGGTGGAAGTCCAAAGTCTCAAATGGCTGCTCGCACTCTCTTCAAGATTACGCATTTACATGGGGATGCCTTGAGAGCGTCTTGGAAGAACATCATCGATTGTTTGCAGTCGCTCTACGAGGCAAGATTGTTACCGAAAAATCTTACGGAGGCGGAAGACTTCATCGATTCATCTGGTAAAATATCTTTACTCCGGGAACCGACCACGCCCAAGACTTCCCCGGGTGATCAGGGAATACTTTCCACCTTCTATTCTTATATCGCTATGGATACGTCACGTCTGCCGCATCCCGCCGAGGCGACCGCGCGAAAAAAGGCTATGGAGTTTATTGCTAATTGTTATCTCAAGGAAATTATAGAAGAAAGCAAGTTTTTTCAGGTAAATTGATGATATGTGATTATTGGGTTACGACTTTAATATTTATTCTAACAATTCTCGTTACTTTGCAGAGTGAATCACTCAATTCTCTCGTTGGCGCTTTGGTGTCGGTGAATCCTAACGATGAGGATATATCTATATTTCTCTTGGAACTGTTGCTAGAAGTAACTATACAGAATCGTGACAGAGTAACGTGCATCTGGCCCGTGGTTCAGAGTCACTTGGATCGTTTGTTAACGGTGGCGGCGCGCGAGAACCATCCTTATTTGCTCGAAAGAGTAGCTGTGGGCATGCTGAGATTGGCGATCAGGCTTTTACGCGGAGAAGAGTTTGCGTGTCTATCTCCTCTACTACCTCTGACCCACTTGCCGTCCGCGACAACTGTACCATTGGCACGACAAATCGCCTACGGTTTGTTCGAGCTGTTGAAGACGGGCGCCGCGAACATCCATAGCGCGGAAGATTGGAAGGTAGTGTTCAGTCTGCTGGAATGCGCGGGTGCCGGCGCATTGGCACCCAAACGATCCAACACGGTTCTAGACGAAACAACAAACGCTCGGGCGTCGGTCTTGGATCCCAGACCCATCAGTCCTGTGCCGGAATGGGTGTTGGTGTCGCCCACTGGTACCGAGGCACCGCTTCCGGTAGCCGCCGACACGATAGTTTTGGCGCGTGATCTTCAGCCGCACGACTCGGCGGCGTTCGTCAAATGCTGCGACAGCCTAAACTTCCTGGTGCGCGACATGGCGCATGTGACGCCCTTCAACTTCGATCTGTGCGTCAATTGCGTGAGAACGTTTGCCGAGGCGGTGCTGCAATGTGCAGGCAAGCGGAACAGGGTGTGCAACTCCGCGGAGGAATCGGCTGATTATCAACGAAGCCCGGTACAGTTGCTGGAGCTGATATACACGCTGCACACGAGAATTGCACAGGTATTCCGATGGTGGGCAGAGGAAGGTAGCATCGACGACGGTATATCCCTGTGGCCGCAGGCCTGGCGACCGCTGCTGCAAAGTATCGCGCGACTCTGTTGCGACGCTCGCAGACTGGTACGCACCTCGGCAATCGCGTATCTTCAAAGCACCTTGATGGCGCAAGATTTGGCGCAGCTGTCCGCAATAGAGTGGTCGCAATGTTTGGAGGAGGTATTATTCCCGTTGTTGGCGCAATTACTGGGTCCGATCGCGTCCAACGATCCCATCGGCGTCGAGGAAACGAGAGTTAGGGTCGCGATGTTGCTCTCCAAGGTATTTCTTCAACGTCTGACTCCATTGCTATCTCTACCCGGTTTCTTGCCGCTATGGTTAACAGTATTAGAACTTCTACGCGCGTACATGCACGCCGACAATAGTGAGCTTTTGTTCGAAGCGATCCCCGAATCATTGAAGAATATGCTGCTGGTGATGTCGTCGGCCAATGTTCTGGCACCGAGTTCCAATCTCTGGGCACCCACGTGGCGAGCGATCGACACGTTTCTGCCGAATCTGAAAGCGGAACTCTTCCCGGAACCGCCCATTGCGGTTCTGCCTCCGCAACCGTCGCCGCAGCAGTCATCGCAGTCGCAAGTTATCAGCTTGGTCGGTCAAGCACAACAGCCACCGTCTTTTCCGGGCTCTATAGCGCCGCAACCAGAAAGTACTTTCTCTTCGGCGGACATCGAGTGTTCTAGCGAGAATAACATAGATACGAAGATCATGACGCAGCCCTTGGATATTCTAAATTCTGCGCAATCCGGCGGGATACCTGTTCCATTACCGACATTGATGTACAATACTGAGGGCAAGGAGACACAGCAAGTGATCACTCTAGTTAGCCAACCGGCGCCCAGCGTATCCAGTCCGGTCGCGGTGCAACCGACAGCTCAGAGTTTCTTTGACATTTGCTACTCGGCGAATTCTTTGACCGAAAAGACGGACGAACGACAGCAGCTCCTACAGGAGCAGCAACAACAGCAACAGTCAATGTCGCCGAGTGAGGAAGAGCACAGTAAATTGATGAAGAACACGGCACAAAATGTTGGTTTGGCAGACGAGAATCGCGACTTAATACTCGCGATGAGAAAATATGAAGAATGGAAGCAACAACAGGAGCAGCAGCAAATGCTGATGCAGCAACAGTGCACGCAGCATACGCAGTCGGCGCAGTATCAGCATTCGGTGACAGAAAATTCTCCATACCGCGTGGATCCATCTGAGGTGAATCGATGTCCTATATCTTGACAGGATCTTGAGGGGTCAATCGTCCGGGTCGATTGACTCTTCGAAATGCATTTGCTTTGTCTCGATTAAGCTACTTAATTCTTTACGCTAAGGATAACAGAATGATCACTGTGTAAAGATTCATTGACGAAACAAAGATAATGTTTGATAATGTCTTTACGCGACCGCACTTGCAATTGTGAGAAAATAATATGATAGCTTGATATTATTTCAAGAGAAAGAAATTAGATGGTTCATTTCTTTCAAAGTTGTGGTAAGTAGAACGTAACCGACTGTTTTATTTGCAGAAGATGACAGTTGATTCCACGGGTACGACGACGACGTTTAACTCCGCGTCGTATTTTAGCGAGGATCCGGCGGCGGATCTTCTCTTCGTCGTCACTAATCCTTGACCACTGTATATTTCCTATGTATAAATTGTATTATATAAAACATTTCTACAATGCGTGATTATGTTCTGTGTAGAGACAGTGAGAGTGATTGATTATAGACGAGGGAGAATAAGGGAGGATGAGCGTAGACGCAGAGTCATTGTATCTTTGGTTTGTATATTTGGAAAGCACTTATTATATACAAATAATATATATTATATATATATGTACTATATACGTGTGTACGCGTTATTGTTAAGATTATCGTGCGTCGTATAATCTTAGCAATAACAGTGACAATACAATACAGTTCTCAGCACCACTCCCAGCGCTCGATATTTCCGTTTTCGAATTTTCTGCATCACGGACGAAACGACGAAAGGAGCTCTTCGCGAACAAGCCAAATGCTTAGGCCAAATCATTATTTGAAAAAACCGATTAATCAGTTCCTTGCCATTAATGTTTTATCGGCGTGTTGCATGTGTTTCATATAGAAAATGGTGCAAACTGTAATAACGATTCATACAAATTCTCCTTAAACATTTACAAATTCTACTACTACGACAGGTAAGAGACTTCTTCTCTCATATTTGCATGAATACATGGTGTTAGACACGTACATGTACATGTTTAATGCGATTCGTAGAGAATGCCGAATTAATTGACAATGATTTCGCAGAACAAGAATCAAGAAACCGTTGTGATTTCGACGAGTTTCGATTTCAGGATATTGATGTAAATATGCGGAAGACGATCTTGCTAGTCGTCGCGTTTCCGACAGGTAAAGAGAATCCGTTCTATATATGCGTTTGTAGCGTCGAAAACTGAGCTCTTTACGAAATCTCATCGGTTTCATAGCCGCTATTTATAACTTATACTTTTAACACAATTCTAATGTTTCTTCATTCGCTCTATATCGTAAATCAATCTGTACATATGCAAATAATATATTGAATAAGAAGAGATTTATATATGTATTATGTTCATGTCCCAGAGCCAAAGAATATATCCAATAAATAAAGCAGTCCCTGCTCGATCAATACATTATTGATGCGATACATTCAATATAATATAAGTATTAATATTAATATACGATATATTAATATCAATATATGTATATATTTAGCGATTAATATTATTGCACAATATGGAGAAAGTGCAATACTACTGTGAATAATACTGATGTAAATGTAATCATTGATATCAGTTATAAACGTTAATTAATTAATATATTATTGCGCAATATTATGAAACAATATTGATCGCGTAGGGGCTGCATGTCGGTGTTGCGTTTTAATGCAATTCGGAACTACTGCGAATATTTCGTTTGCAGTCATTATTTTTCTTTCTTTGATTTTTTTCCCTTCCTGTACAATCGCTCTTCATCATGGAGGTAGCTCCCTTTCTTGAAGATCTGCCTGTGATTATTATTAGCTCTTAGGGGATCAGAGAACATTTTATTATATCCCTGAGAACGATGCCCTCGTTTTTTTTTTACTCGAATAACACGCATTTCCTCGCGTGTACGGATATGATAATATTCGTTGTCAAATATTAAAAAGTCGAAAAATTCTGTTGCTGGCATGGCACTTGCGCATTTTGTGTCCATGTACATAATATTATTCAATATACATAAATATAAAGCCCTGCGATTGAAAACCGTGTCTTTGGTCGTCGCCAAAAGTCATGCGATAAAAAAATTCTAATCATAAATTAATGTACATAAAAATATATCATTCATTTCTTTCTCTCTCTATCTTTCTCTTTCTTTCTATGATTTATTTCGTATTTAATCTCGCGAACAGAGACACTGTCCAGATCCACATCCGCATCGGCGTGTTAAGTGTATCGAACGAATTGTCTTTTCTCAGTTCACCGTTAAATCTTCTTGTTGATGTGATTAATTGGATCAGCGAGATAAATTGGACGGAATTCGGCTATCGTTAAGTTATTATCGCGCTGCGTCTGCAATAATAGCCCAACGTCTTACATTTCTCGCAGAGATGTTGGGGATGTACTTTGCTCTGGTCGGACACGTCCAGACCATCGGGTTTTTCCAACGGTCTCTGAAAATAATAGAAATGATTTTACCGCCCACTCTATCTCTGCGTTTCGCGAGAAATAATAATAGAAATCTTTGCTAGAGTATATCTCTCATCTTGCATATAAAGATATCTTTCCTTCATTCGATGCAATTTATATCATTAATATAATTAGCTAATTTATATTAATATGTTATTAATATCATTAATATTGTTAAATTGATATAATCTGTTAATTTCGATTTTCTAGAAGACTTGGCGATTGTACAGCGATTCTGGGATCGTTTAACGTATTCGGCGCAGCGGATAGCTATAACGCTCAATTAATTATAATAGGAATTTCGTGAACGTCTTTTGGGATCCGCAACGTAACGATTACCGGTGACTCCGACCGGGTATTTCTGCACACCGGGCGGCAAAGGGCGAACGAGCGAGCGAGCGAGCGATTATGCGACTATAATTAGCTTTCGCGTCGGTTTACACGAGATTTCGTTCTCTCGGCCGCGCAATATTTCGAGAGAGAGCGAAACGGTTCCAAGAGTCTTTTAGCGAGTCCGACCGGGGACTTCGCCGCGAGGAGGATCCCGACTAATTTTATATCTAAAGATTAATCGCGCGGGAGAGGCCCGTAACGGGCGGAAAGCTCCTCCTCCTCGCTCACCTGCTTGTGAGGATACACGTTTATGTGACACTTGATGCACTCCTGGCCCATATTGGCCCAGCTGTTGCCCGACATCCATTTACGTTTGCACTTGGGGCACTTGTATTCGCCAAAGCACCGCTTCTTGCCCTGGTACGGCGTCAGGCCCTCGCCCTTCGGTCGTGCCTGCGAAAATTATACGAATCTTTATAAATTCCGTCTATAAAAAATTTAGTTTCTTAGATTCGGCAATAATTGAACGACTGAATCGATCGTCGAAAGCTACATATTGGTTCCAGTCAGTGAATAGACCATTATAATATCAATGAACATAATTAATATCACACGGAATAGTATAATAATTGAGAATAATCGCGTGCATTTATTATTGCTTGATATTTTAATAAATTCCGTCAAATAATAGGTATCAACAAACAATAATTAAAAGATGTTCGAGATATGCGCAAGAAACTGTTGTTTGCAAAACATCTATAGTGTCAATCAATTCTTTTTTTTTTTAATTTAGATTATTTAGAGAATAATGACATTAATATTCCACTTTCCTATCAATTAATAGGAATTACGTGAAAAAACGTCTCCATCAGGAGAAGCGGCTTAATTGGCTCACTCTCGAATCGCGATGATTGACCGTGTGACGTCATGTGTCCCAGAGATGCTGTTTGTTGTCAATTAGCGCCCAATTGAGCCACGCGCATCTCGCTGTTGTTACATCGGGGCACGCGTGCCATTTACGTGAGTTATTGCTAAATTACCTACTTATGATGATTTTGTGTTTGATAGTGATTTATTTCTGACAGTCACTTCGAGAAAGGGGTAGAAAGAAAAAAAGAAAAGTTCTCTTCCATGTTTTACGTTTGTATTATTTAATCTTTTTGAGAGACATATTTTTTGATGATGAAAAAATTACAGCGTAGTTAAGAATAATCTCCGGATATTTGTTCGAGAAACGAGAATTTCTTATTATTATATATTTTACATTATTGTTATTCCGTTCATTTCACGTATATTTAAATAATTCGATTGTGCTGAAAAATTTTAGAGAATATTCTACGAAACAACAGAAAAGAAACACGTTGAAAGACGTGTTTCTTTTTCAAATTTGAGACGCATTAATGATTTGAACTCAATTTATTGAAGCACAAGTCCATTTAATCTCTATCTTTATTTTCTATATATCCATTGCTTTCTATCCAATTTTCTATCAATGCTTTATCCAATGCTCTATTCAATTAATCGATCTTCATGTTCTTGTAACAAAGATCTGATAAGATATATTTGAAACATTGTCTTGTTGTTGGAGGACATTGATGAAACACGATAATCGATCGAGGATTTCCATGAATCACATGATAAACGGGTTAATCGCATCTTGAAATCTTAGAATCGAATCATATGATATCACAAAGATTACATTCGATTGCTACTATCCTTTACTGCGTGCATTTGACTTCAAACTTCAAATCACGGTTGCAATCAATAGAGATTTCTGTAAATTGTCCCAAAATTACCGATTCTAATAGATTTCAAATTGTTTAAGAAATCTTATGATGTATATAATTTTTTGTATTCTAAAATATTTATTATTACTGCGTATTGTATATAAAATAATTGTCTAAAGCATTTAAACTTTAAAGCAATCATAAAATAGTTGAAAATACAGAATTAATCTATAGAAGTATTGAGTAAAACGAGAGAAAATATCAGTTTTTTTAAATTAATGTGTTAAAATTAAATTTTAGGACACTAATGTATAGTTTATATATTATTATTGAGAGGAAGAAGAATATTCAAAGATCCCGGAAGAAACTACCGACCTGCGGGCAATCTTTGATGTAATGTCCTTTCTTGAAACACAAGTGACACAGGTACGTTGACGGCGGCTTCTTCGCCGGTTTCCGGTCGCCTACAGCTAATTCGTTAAAGTGTACCGCTAAATCCGCGATACTTTCCGCCACGCTATCTCTCATGGGTCTGACAGATCCGGACGGATTCAACGCGTTCTGACGTAGATAAGCCTGCGACGTCGTACCGGGAAAATTATTCCAGACCGCAGGAAGCAGCTTGCTCTAAAATATAAACAGATAATCCAATCACGATTTATTTAAAATAGCAGGCTCGTTATTTTAAAACAGCATCGAGTAATAAACTGCCTAGCTTTTCTCCACCGTGATAGATCTTTCAGATATTTTTATTATTATTTCTTCGATTGAGATTTCTTCGATATGTCTGTATGAGGCTTTCCAACAGATCTTAATTTCTTAAAAATACAGAGTTTTAAGACGATTCGGAAATAAATCCTTTGATTTCTAAGACAATCAGTTAAGGATTGACTCAATGATAAATCCTAATAGTCAAGTGCTCCAATCGTCGCGGATGGCTACCTGGTCAGGTGGTTGCGACGGATTTTGGTCGGCGAAAGCCAGATAAACCCAATTGAGTAGATGCGGCGGGTAGGTCGATTGCTGAAGACCCTTCTGACTCGAAGAACCTATGCCGTTGATCGCACCGTAGCCGATCCGAGTCGAGTCCTGCAACTGCAGGCGTTGCACAGCAGGTGTCGAATGGCAAGCGGCCATATTTTTATCTAATCGGTTTGCAAGTTTATCGGTTCCGGGTGGTGTCGTCGTCTCGTGTCACCGGCGACAATTCCCTTCGGTAATCGTTTATCATCTCCCCGTCCTTGAATACAAACGTTCTTTCCATTTGACTCGTCGTCGAGAGCTATCTCTTCATTAATCTTCCAGGATTATAGGGAAAGAGATGTTAAAATTATCGAATGCTAATACTCCTCAGCTTCTTGACATTCCTTGAGATTTTATTTTGATCAATAATGCGATAGTCAACTCCGATGATTAGCACAAATGGCTTCTAACTTTGGAATTAGCGTCGCGAATCTTTATAGTAAAATATCATTATTTACGCGTTTAAGCAGAGTCATCGGCGTTTCGAGGAAACTATGAAACCGGAGATATTTGATGAAGAAAGTATTCAAGGAATGAAGATATTACAATCTCGAGTTTCTCTTTTCCTTCCTCTGGATTTTCACCACGAAATTTGGTCGGGTCGCTTCACCGTCAGTCGTTCTCCCGCGATGTAACGGTTCTCGGAAAAGTGCCATCTTCTTGCGGACGGACTCTTCAAAACGAGTGTTTAGCTTCTACATTGCAGGAATCGCTTTTACATGCTTTTACGCACATGTTGGATGGTCGTCGTTTCTCTACATGTGTTACCGGGATGCGTATTTTTGTACACATATTGTGGAAACGGCTTCCTCGAAATCTTCCGATATTTCGGATTCGATATTTTATACTCTTAGCAACAGTGGAAGTTTGCTTCACTCGTGGAATATTCTTTGCATTTATCATTAAGTACGCTTGCCCGATTTTAGATATTGATGATTTTATTATGATTTTAGGATATCGAGCTTATCCGGATATATTAATCCAGACAGCAAAGTCTCGTCGTTAAACTGCGTCCTAAATTCTTAATGACTCATCTCTTGCTTGCGAGACGTTTTAACGTTTGCGGCCATACAAATATAATGGAACGGCGGACGCTCTTCTTTTAGCTCACAGAAGGACGCTATATTACTTCAACGTATTAGTTCTATAGAAATGAAAATATGTAGTTCTACGTTATCAGTCGCGATAGTGTGAAATTGCAACCCGCATATGACTCACATCCATTTTCCGCGCGATCGCGCGCGTCAAAGTCACCACTCGAAGCGTTTTGAACTCGCATATTAATACTGAGCGATCTATCCGATCTCTATATAAGGAAAAAAGACTATTTTCGGATTGTTTGCACGCATCAGTCTTCTCAGGATCACTATCTGAAGCTTACAACCGAAGTTTCCGATTTTCACGCGATTTTCACGCAGTTTCGCTCGACTGGGTCCACGAGGCTCGAAACGGGCCTCAATCGCGACGAGTACGATTGTCCGAGTATGATGCGCTCGCCGCGCGTCATGTTAACTGAAGACGATCCGGCGTTGGGCGAAGAGACGCGCGACTAACGAATGCGTGCGGAGTAGCGAACGCGTAAAGGCAGAACGGAGCCTGCATGCAGGGAGCGGAGAGAGCCGAGGAGCTGAGCCCCGCCATGTGGTGCGTCTATTTCCGTGCTTGCTCTCGACCGACACGGCGCCTCCGAATGGACCCCCCCGACTCAAGCGGTTCCTTCTTGCTGTTCTTGATCGATCCGCGTTAGCTTCTCATGGTCGTGGCCCACGTGGCTTGACAGACGCGCCCGTTCACGCACGATGTCCGTCGAATAATTTAATTCTGGATGCATCTCTCTCGGTGCCCTTAAATACCCAGACTTCCGGATGTTCTCCGATGGTCGTTATTATTTCGATCTGACTACCGAAAAATATGTATCTTTGACGGAATGTTAGAGAGTGATTATTAGTAATTTTATCTTATAATATTAATATAATATTAATAAATATTAATTTTATAATTATAATGATCTTATAATTGTACTATAAGTAACGCAGTTTATTATGGATATATTATTGTTGATAATTATTTGAAGAAAATTATGTTATGTATTATTACTGATATTATTTCATATTAGCTAGTATTTTTATCACTTTACTCTCAAATACATCTCAAATTAAAAAGATTTTTAGATCATTATAGTAATATGTTATATTTTATAAATTATTACAAGTAATTAATAATGATATATTTTATTACAAACTGTAAATAATTATTGTACGTGACATGCATACGGCTAGAATGCTCTTATTGTTCGTCTAGGAAAGTCTTGACAAATATGCCGCAATGCACGAGAAACGTTCTATATTGCATCGGTATTTGTACTATTTTTACTATTTAATGTCGGAATCGCGTTTGTCGTTTGAAGGACCGTCGGCTGCGCCTTCGGTCACGATATCCAGAAGAAAGTCACCGAACTCATCTATAAATAAACTCCAATTGCTATTCGCGTGTATCGATTATATTCAACCGAGTTGCGGCAACAAATCGTTTATGACGCGAATGACATGACAATGCGGGGAAGTTGCATTCGTCTGAACGATCGCTCGAGTTGCCGTCGATAGGATCGAGCCGCAGTGAACCGTTCCGAAATTCTTGCTTTCACATTTCAATAATTCAATTTATTCGAACATTGCACATCTGACACAAAATCGAGTCTTCGTCTCAGCAGTTCGTCGTGTCGTGTTATATATGTATGTAAAACGAAATATAGACAATCAAGGTTTGTTTTCGTCTTAGGGGGTTGGAACTCCTTAAATGACGCATGGATATCCGTATCACCAAAGATTTTATTATGAAAGAGACTTACTATTTTTACAGAGTTGAGCCTTCGTCTAGTTTTCTGGCGTGATAATACGATGACGTTATGATAAAAGTGCTGACGGAATTTTAGACTTACAACGCGCAGTACCAGTTTTTTAAATCTGATGCACTTGATACCATGCTTTTATTGCTCGTAAAGTGGGCTGGAGGTATTACGATGTGTCTTAAATTGAAATTTGCAACAACTCTTTACATCGCTATTTGAATTCAAATATATATATATATATATATTTGTAATGTTATTGAGACGTCCGGTATATAGGTTTTCTTTATCTTGGCATCTATATACACATCCGTATCTGTCTTTATCTTATTTTTAGATTGTTGATGTAATTAATAGATAATCAGACTTCAAAGAATTATATTAAAATTAAAAAATGTACTATTAATAACACACGTAAGTAGGGATCGATATGTGTGTGACATAGGATAAATAAATATTAATAGTAGTATTTAGCAATATCGCATTAATTAATTTAATAATGCGATATTACATTTCCAGCTTTGACATAAAACTGCGTTTTAATATCGAACAGTATTCAAAAGCATAAAGACGAAATATATAAAATTCACATAATTTATTATTAGGTATAAGATAATAATGCTTATATAAAGCTTCTAACTGAAAAATGTCGATATCTATTTATTCTGTGTAACGGATTGCTAACATTACAGAAGTGTCCTTTCTTTCTGATGTTCGACCCCCTCGCCCTTTAACCGGTTCACCTGTGCTTTCATCGAGCGAGGACTACCCCTTACTAATTACCGGCAGATCGATAATCATCGATGAGGACCGTGCACGAGGCTTTTCGGAGCAGTCCAGGCTCGTCGGCGAGCGAGGCAACATTAAGAATTGCGGCTTCTTCGATCGTATCAAATATACACAAGACTGCGACTTTATCGCATCTGCTTGTTCGTATAGCTTTAGTTTGTAGTACATTTTCAATATTTCTTGGTATTAAAGTGATGGATTTGACCGGAAATTGGTTAAAGTTCATTCGTGATGTAAAATTCTACAAATTTAATACTGTTATTTGAAAGGTGAAACAAATTACAAAATTCATTTAGCTTATAGAATTACTTAAAAATAATAATAATTGTGACGGAAGAGATTGACTAATTATTATTCACTCACAATCAGTATCATGATATGCTTTTCAGCGTGTAAATCTTGGTGAGCGCAAAAGAGTTTACGATTTTTCACTAACGGAAAAAGTTCGTGAAATTTCTCGCCGCCGATCTTGCGGGTAAAATGGAGAAATATGAAAATATCGAGATAGTGGGCGAGGGAAGTTACGGACTTGTGATGAAATGCAGGCATCGCGAAACCGGACAAATAGTGGCGATAAAAAAGTTCTTGGAGACGGAGGAAGATGTTCAGGTGCGAAAAATGGCGTTTCGTGAAATAAGGATGTTAAAGGTCGGTATTAATTACTAAGATTATATTATTAAGGACTGATTTGTGAATGAAATAAATTACGCTCGTGGAATTTTTATTTAATTATTTATTCAATAAATGAAACAGTATATTTCTTAATATCACCGCATGATTTATTTATGTTTATTTCTTAAAACATTGCTTAATATTAAACGGCGTGATATCGTTTAGAAATTACGTCATGAGAACCTGGTGAGCATGATCGAAGTGTTTCGCCGAAGAAAGCGGCTTTATCTCGTGTTCGAGTATCTTGATCATACCGTGCTTGATGAGTTGGAGGAAAGTGAAAATGGTCTCGACAAGGAGAAATCAAGACGATATATTTTCCAAATACTTCGCGGCTTGGATTTCTGTCACAATCACAAAGTGAGCAAAATGTCTGCAGGACTTAATAAAATTATATTCTTGTTATAGCGTAGCAAAATCTTCTGTTGTAATTAGTTTGTAATTATGATTATTTTTACTTCTCATATCGTATCGCTATATTAAGAATTTTCTAGAGTTACATGAAATAAATTTTATCACAAAAAAATATATATTGCTGTTATAATAAAAGCATAATTATACTTTCCCCTAAAAATCACGATTTATTTTGAGTCCGTTATTGCATTAAAAAGATGTAGAACATTAAAACGCTTTTGGTATTCTAGGGCTATATGTATATTATAATTTTTTCATATAATTTAATCTTTTAAAGAGTTACGCGCACGTGAAATAAATCGTCAAAAATGGCTCTCTCTATTATAATAAAATAGATTACATTTTATTATAACAGTTGAAATCTCGATTAATTTATCCATTTAAATTAATACAAATACAAAGTATGTTTGTATCGCATGTTAATGTATCGCATATCGTTTTTCGTATATCAGCAACCTTTGGCAATAAGTACACCTTCGTTACGGTAAAGTTCACGGCCGTGACGCTTAAATTCCATGTTGCAGCAAGCCGTGCATGTGTAGTAACACGCGACCGCCGGATACCTAATGAATGATAGCATTGTAACAAACGAGGGCAATGGTTGCCGTATTTAGTCGAGCTCGGCTCGGAAAGTTCTAGCATACGAAAAACATTACGCGCTTCCCCGTTTGCAATTCAAATGAGAATTCCACAAATGATATACAATCTGCACTTTGCCATATAATTAATTTGATCCTTTTCCTCGAACGGTTCCTCCTATTTTGACCTTTCTGTTTTTAGAAATTTCTCTTTCTCTTTCTCTTTCTACTTTCACAACAAGATTCGGCTTCATCTATGTATTTTATAGGTCTCGCTATAAGTAGAATTTTAATTAGAGTTTTATTTTTTCTGGCTTGAATGAGACAGCAGATTTTCCTTCCGACAGATCATGCATCGCGACGTGAAACCCGAGAACGTGTTGGTGTCACCGAATGGCGTGATCAAGCTCTGCGACTTCGGTTTCGCGCGTTACGTCACCGGGCCCAACGAGTCCTGTACCGATTACGTGGCAACGAGATGGTATCGCGCGCCAGAGCTCCTCGTTGGCGATTCCAGATACGGCAGAGAGATCGACGTTTGGGCGGCCGGATGCATCTACGCCGAGATGGTCACCGGCCAGCCGCTCTTCCCCGGTGACAGCGACGTCGATCAGCTGTACCGCATCACGAAGATGCTCGGTGAGTTAGGGATGAAGAGGATGAATGATGATCGGAATTCTGTTAAAGGGAGACTCGATTAAATACTTTAATTTCAGAGATAAACTTGTATTTTTGTTTTTCGCAACAATGTTGATTCGTTATATTATTGAGATTTTCGTAAATGATAGCAGCAAGTCTTCACATTAAGTAGTAAACACTTAATTTTAAAATATAATTCTTATGCAGAATGTTTTTTTGGATAAAACTTTTCATTTAGAGTTTTCGCTAAATGGAAATGTAAGTTACTTACAATTAGTTATATCACTGTTTTAAATTTTATGTGGTTATATTTGGCCGAAAACAGGTCCTTTTCACAGCAAGCAGTCGGCAAACGGTAGCGGCAAACATTTACTTCTCCGGCACGCGAAAGCCGATGAGGTTGCTGGCTTAACGCGATCCCCAGCGGCTCTCCGAAGTCTCTTCCCAACGTGGAGTCCGATGGCAATCGATTTTCTGACACAGTGTCTTCGCATAGATCCTGCCGCCAGACCGAAATGCCTTGCGTTACTGCAGCATCCATTTTTCTCGCAGGATGGTTTTGCCGACAGGTTTCTCGGTGAATTGCAGCGACTCGTCGCGAAAGAATCCGCGATGAATCTGCTCGGGACCAGGAGGACGGAAACATCTTCCAGAATCTGCCGCAGCAGCATCGGAAGGTTGACTTAATGATCAGTTAATCTAACTCAATGACAAATTAGTTTAGCTTAAGTTAATTGAAAAATAGTGAAATTCCCGCAGTGAAAAATAAGTTGTTGAATATTCCATTACAAACAATGCATACCTACGCTGTTAAATTGTAAAGATAGAAATTAAGAAAACATAAAATGAGTGTAAAGTTATAGTTTTATTTCATAGATTTTATCCTTTTTTTCTATTCTTATTTACAAGTAACTTGCGTTTATCGTTTTTCAGATGGCAGATGACGTTAATCAAAGAGAGACGAGCGGCGAATAACATGGAACTCGAAGCTACGGAAAGCGAAAGCTCGCCGGGAGATCGGGTTAACGCGAATCCCGCGAGTAAGCTGCAGATAAACCGGCCGCGCGAATTACGTTACTTCGGACCGGTCTCGGTAATACCGAACACCACGTATATTCGACGGCTGGAGCACAAAGGGCTTCTGATCCCTGAATCGAAGGGCTGTGTCTTGCCGGCTCTTACGTCGAAGACGAACGCCAAGAGAAAAAAGCTCGAGCTGCCCGGCGTGAAAAATCGTTGATCGTGCCCGATAAAAGAGCACGTTTCCTTTTCGTAATATTAACGTCGAGGAAAGACCAAGGGAGAGCTCATGAACTGTACAGAGAAACTCATTATGTGCGAGACGTGGAGCGTGTATGTACATATTTATATTTTCCACACTCTATAAATGGACAAATGTAAATGTAAAATGTCGATAGTGTGTCTGTAATGCGCGATTTATTCGCACTCTGTAAGAAAGAGAATAAACACTGAGATTTCCTTTCACTTTATATCGAAATACACCGGAACATATGAATATCCATGCACATTTTCATGTTTTCGAATTTCCGGAAAGCGTTTCGGCAGCCACATCGTGTGTTTATTTCGCAATTTATTTCACATACGTGTATACTTTTTTAATAGCGTATTCTGGAGATTAACTGAAATGAAAAATTCTAGTACAAAATTGTTGAGATTGCAATTAGTCGAGTCATAAATATAATAGACAAACTTGTTCAATGATAAAGTTTGCACATTCAAGTTGTAATTATGTTTATATGTGTATCGATCTCTATTATTAGCGATTTATTTGATTAATTTTTTATTTTTACACAGATAATATATATTGATTTCTGTTGCGTAATTGAATTTGATAATTTAATTTCTTGTCTGCAAATATTTCGCGCATTATAATAATCAGCGAGTATATTGACAGTAGGTTAATTATTAATAGCAAAATTCAACTGTTAACACGCGATTTGTTTTATTCTTTTCTTTTTTTTAAATAAAATTTAAATATTTGAATATAATTACGTGAATTATTAAATTTAACAAAAAATTTGCGTTAATTTGAAAAATTGGTATATAGTTTTTTATTAATTATTATCTATATTTTTATTAAATTAATGTATTATTGTCCTCTTTTTACGTTTCAAAAATAATGAGAGTACATAATTCCTTGCAACGCAACGAAAAGTTGCTTTTTTAAATAAGAATTAATTTATTACCGTTGCCTTTTTTTATGTTTCGAAAGTAATAAGAGTGTTTAATTCCTTACGGCGAAAAGTACAGCTTTTTCATAGCTTTATTATCGTTGCCCTTTTGCATTTCGTCGCGCCGTTTAATATATAACGTCGATAATTAATTCGAGAAACGGAATATTCCGCGTATTCATTTTGCAATCAGGCCGATCCTAAGCAAAATTTTTAGCAATTAATATTTAGGAATAAAAAAATTACTCTTTTCGAAAATCTGGACAATAGAGTGAGATATCTAAAACATAAAGATATAAAGATTGAAGGTGGAGATAAAAATGATCCGCCTTTTTACCGTCAAATACGTGTCGATAACGGTACGGTAAAGAACGCGCGAAACTTGCACGGCAATTAACGAATGGGCCAATCACGGTCGAGAAAACGCGCCGGCCGCCATTTAAAAATCTCGGCCGCGATTGGTCGGTTCGCTCGTCGTTGCCGCTTGAATCCTAGATCCTACATTCATTCATCTACGCGCCATCACAGTCTCATCACTCTCATCGGAGTTCGGAGTTCGGAGTCTTCGCGACACGGCGGCGAATTTGGCGACGGGCGACGCGCGACGCGCGGTAAGTAATGGTCGACGTTTGTTTTCTAACGACGCGCAGCGCGCGATCGCGCGCCTTTGTTTACCCGCTCGGTTGGCGGTTGGCGTTCACACGGCCGAGCGCCGACTCGCCGACTGCGCCGAGCGCGCATTTCCCTCCGAGCCTCCGAGACGCGGCCGCGGCAGGCGGCAGGCCGGCAGGCACCGCGAGACGCCGAGCCACATATGTTCCGATCGGGATATTCGGGATTGATGGACGGACTAGCGAGCCAAGGAGGGTCGCCGCGCGATTGATTACTCCCCGCAATTGATATACTGCAATTAATACATGTATGTAGAGCCGATAGCCTCTCGTCGATAAGTTTAATAATATCTCGGCGTCGCCGTGCTCCTTATTGTTGGCGGGTACAGTTACATTCGAATGCGTATGTAGATATGTATGTACAGTCCCGATTGAAATCCGACATCTCAGCCGTCAATCGCGCGAAACTGGCGTTTGTATATCGACGATTTGCCGAGGTTCCTCGTCCCCGAGATTGATTGCTTGAACTGTCGTGCTGATTACGAGACTTCGTGAGATTGCAAGTGTCGAGAGCGGGTCGCAACCTCGTACGATTCTCTCCTTTTGCCATTTGCGATATTTTTTCCCCTTGTGATGTGAAAGCGCGCATCGTGCGTTAAGAATACGCATCGAATTACGCAAAGTCACGTAATTTGTATTCGGGGGTTTAGTGCGCGCGCGATAGTAATTAAATGATTTCGTAGGTGAGTGTTCTACGAGATTTCCGAAAATAATCTAACAAAGACGAGGAAGAAGGGGTGGAGGTGGAGGAGGAGCAGGAGGAGGCCAGGAAAACATCGACACCGGCGTACACGTTGCTGCCATCCATCGCGTTGGTGAGTCTTTTGTTACATTTAATTTTGAGGTAATGGATTTATGAAAATCATATTAGATATAGAACGAATATGGATAGAAATAAACGGAAGGACTAAAAATCTTTCTTCTCCCTCGACGATTATTATTATTATAAAAAAAATTGAATTTGCAATATTAACAAATGGGACAGTAAGTTATTTTGTATTATTTATTCTCGTAAATTTTGTCTATGAGATCTAAATTCGTTATTTATTTTCACGGTTCTTCTTACGTTAAAAAAAACGAGAGACTTAAGCTAAAAGATTAAGAAATATAATGTCTTTCACAGATCCATTGCTCTTTGAAATCGATGGGCTAGGAAACTCGAGTGAAAATATTCAATCCTAGACATGTTTATAACTATATCTGTCGATCTGTTGTACAGATAAGAATACAATGCTCATAAAATAGAGTTTATCATTAACGGTCGTTTACCGAATTTTTTAGTTTATTGTTTATTGTTAGAGAAAAATGCGCACGAAAAAAATTTAAAATAAAAAACTGTGATATTTATATTTTAAAAGCGGAGCGCGCTTTAACTTTTTGTTTCTATATTTCATAAATAGCGAAGGTGAAAAGATGTTTACGGGTATTTTTATATGAGTTTATACGCGTGTGAAACGAAGATAAATTACTATATTTAGCGTGCGATAGAAATATATTAAATTGAGTGGGTTACTTTATATTTTTCCTTTTTTTCTCTCAAATATTTTTCTAACAAAGGAGATCTGCGTTTGGCCTCAATATTTCTTTTCAGGATTGAATATTTAACATTATATAAACTGTTGAAAGATTTTTTATAATATGACATACATTCTGTGAATGTAAAACGACAGTAAATACTTCACAGACGCGTATAACGTATTTTTAATTAATTTCATTAATGAGAAAATATGCTAATGATTATTAATTGCGTTCATCGTTATATTACGTTAATTTTACTTTAATCTTTCGTAGCCCATCCATTCACGTTTGATATTTAACTCGATTTTATATTACATATAAATACTAGTGTGATATAATATTAATTATAAATATAATATTGCATTGCTTGAAAAGATTATATACATGACATTCAACGAATATTTCGATAATTGCGAAACGAAAGAAATTTTTATATAAATTATCTTGATTCCCCTCATCGAGAAATTCCCCTCGATTTCTTTTTATTAAACACATATATAAGTATTATGACAAAAGTATATGCACTCAATATAAATATCTGCAGATCGCGAAACACAGAAGATTAGTTTTTGTTGCATGTCGCTACGTCAATTTTTCGTCAAGTTATAGCGTTTCGAAAGTCCGACGCGCACGTACTTTTGACGTGTGATTTGACAGGTGCGCTAATGCGTAACTAAAAGGGCTGGTGCGAAAACATGTGTAACACGCGTGCTTTGAAACACGACACGCCGCCGTCGAGAGAAACGCACGTGCGCGTTGGCCTAACTCCGTCCACTCCGTCACTAGATCGAAATCACGTGTCGACAAAAAATCGCTGATATTTTCGCGTAGTAAAATCGCAGCAAGACGATCTTGGTCTCGTTTAGAAGCTAAGACTCTACTCTTTCCAACGAGTGCAGAATTACCTACCTTGTACGACTAGTTTGTGAGGTATCGTCAATTAAATAAAATTAATTTTGCTCCGAGAATTGTTTCCCATTTTTAAGATAAAAATCACCATATTTTTAAATTATATTATCTTGAGTGAGGAAAGTCGTAATTGATTTAAATAAAATAAACTACATTGAAAAATGTACCCTCTTAGCGTTTCTAACGATATCAGAATCAATTATTATTTCGTCTTATTGCGAACGACAATAAGGGAAGGATAGGAAATGTTCTAACATCACATAGCAGGTTTACATTAATTTACTTAATAGACAATGTGTTGATGTTTATTAATTGTATACTTAGTCTGATAATGAGCCGATTCCACTCCAATCTCATTCATAATCTGTCCATCTATATTCAAAGGGGTTACACCACTGTAGAAATATAAAATAAAGCGTTTTTTTACGATTTTTTTTTTTTTTTGATGGAAGGAAAAGTAAGAGGATAATATTCAAGGATGTAATGAATCATGTTTTGAAGTGTTCAAAAAAAAATATTTATTCAATAATAGTACAAAATGGCGACGCTGCAGCCATTCTCGCGTGGCATGTTTAATTTGACGCGCCCTGCGGCACGCAGTATAACTGACGCAAATTTCAATCTAGAAAAAAAACAAAAAAATTTTCTCTCTACATGAGTATAGCTAGAAAAATACGTAGGGGATTTTGAAAATATTAATTTTTGTGTGATTAGCGAGCATTTGAAGTAAACAGTTCAATTTTTGACAAAAAAAGGGCAATTATTTGTTAATAAATAATGTTAGAATCAAGTTATCGAAAATACCGTACGTATTTCTCTTCGGAATGTTATTTTAAAGATATGGTCAAAATTTGGAGTGAATAGAATGAAAATTGTTGGACTTATGCTGCGTGCCGTTTTAAAAAATCGTTTCGAGAAAAACGCCTTTAAAGTTTTCAGATGTGTTATGGACGGGAAAAAAAGAAAAATTTGACTGTTTAAAATTTTTTACCATTAATCTGCTATCCCTGGACCATAAAGCTGCCCTTCCCTGCTTAAATATTCCTCCTCATTTTCTTTCTTCGTCGATTTTATGCTGCGTGCTTGTTTTGCCGCATCTGTCAAAGACTGCTCGGTGTGCTTGATCCGCATAGCATCGGCTTCAAGGCAAAAATTGTATGCTTGGAGGCCAATATCCATCTCCAAAATTTTCATAATTCGCAGAATGTTAGTCAAACCGTCGTTAAAATTACACACAGCAATATCAGTCGCTACTTGCAATACTGTTTTGCCACTTGAGTAGGACTTAGGAGCCAAGTTCCAAACAGTTGCATTGAAACTTTCGTTGCAGTTTTGCGTGTAGGCTCCCAAGCAACGATTTAGCAACTCGTCACGGCTCAGCTCCTCATAAATCGGTTTGATGGCTTGAAAAACTTCCTCCGATAGCGGCGGCTTATGATGGAAGGTGTCTAAGGAATCCGTTGCTTGCGCCTTCTTCCAGTCACACCAAGACTCTGAGCACTTTTCGTGCTGCGGTTTTTCGTCGGTTGACATCTTATGAAATAAGGTCGCCCAGATTTCATTTTTCATTTTTTCCAAGGAGTTTGGATTCCGCTGTATTGCCAAACCACAATAAATTGTTAATTGGTCAATTAATTTGGCAGTTAATTTACCTTTTCCTCCGAGGCCTTTCACTTTTTTTTCCAGATTTCTCAATCGAGTGCCCATTCTCTTTTGTACGTGGTCAATACACTCTTTCTTTTGCACCTCAAAATTTTCATACGGATTTTTCTCCATTATGCCCTTGAAGGTTTTGCTGTCACCATCACCGATGTAGTTTGCGTATATGATGCCGTGCAAAGTTTCGGAGCGTTCAAACATCTCGACGATAGCGTCTACCTCCATCTTACCAGATGAGCCTTCATGGTTCGATTGACATTGATCGGTGTGTGTTTTGAGCCATTCTTCATACTCAGCTGTTCCTGATTTACTCTTCCAGTGCTCGCAAGACTTACAGTACTTCGACTTCACTTCAACGTCGACGATTTTGCCTGTGAACCATCCAATCAATGACGTGATTCCGAAAAGCGACGAAAATCCACGTTTCCTCCACGAACCATTACCGGAAACAGTTATCCCTACAAATAGTCCATTTTCTTCACTTTTCTTTTTCTCTTCTTCCGCTGCTTTCTTCATACTAGCGTCTCGTATGGTTGCCGTTGCGATCGAAATCATATCCTAGTGGATAGATTAGTTCTGTCGTAAAAAGATTGAAATATCGGTCGTGGCAATTCCATGAATGCACAAAACTTGATTATTTTATGTAGTCCCACTCCTATAGTAGTCGCATTGCTAGCACGATTCGACGGTTAATTTCATATCCATTTCGTATGAATTTACTACTTGAAATGTCAACTCTTGGGCAATTTGGGCAAGAGATGACTATTTTGAAGCCTAAACCTTGAGGACTTGTTTCATGAAACTGTATGTCTGAATCGCACGTTTTACACTTCACGTGTTGCGAAATGGCAGAGAAAACGGCAAAAAAGTTTATGATTCTATAGCCAAATTCATATTTTACATCGAAATCTTCATCACCAACTTTTAATTTCTTGGCAGAAGCACTGACTCCTGCCGAATCGCTCTCAGCCTCAAATCTATTCAACGGTCGTCTCGCTGATACATTGCTCCGATGCCGCGTTGGATACGATGTTTTCGTACCTTTCTTGCCCGTGAACACTTTTTTGTCACTCATTGTAACTCTAAGGCCACAAATACTGTCAAAAATTAGCACTATACACAAAAATCGTGATTTCAAGCGAGGAAATGATGCCCTTTCTGTACATGTACTGACGCTGACTGACGATAGCGTATTAGTATAGACTAACGTACTTATTTCATTTTAAAATGCTTCAACTGAACACAAACTCCTTGTAACGACATCTGTTAATGTATTAGAGAAGTTAGAAATTAAAAGGAAAGTCATTAGGCTATACCCTTCCAGCAGGTATCTATATAACGTGCCGCAGGTAGTCCTTTCAAAGCAGTCCGACGCGCTTGCGAAAGAGCTCGGAATTTCAAAGAAAAAAATTTTGTACAGGTATAAAACTTTTTTCCCTTATTCTAGAAGGTCCTCTGGGAAAAATGAAGACGGTTAAACCGCCCACTTTGGGGCCCAGGATTAGTAATCAAATTATTTGGATTGCTCGTAACTCTAATTTTACGTAACCTCGTATTTAGACTAGAAATACGTCATCAAAATGATGACGTCAGAGGAATAGTATCGGTTAAAAAACCTAAAAATTGACTTAGGTAAGTGTGAGTGTTGGTTATGAGAAGACATCTCGAGTCTCTTAAACTAGTTTAAACATCGAACATTGCTGTTGCAGTAATTTCACATCTCAGTTAGACAACGACGATGAACGCATCCAGTAACCACATTTGAGGAATACGTAAATGAAGATACCGACTAGTCTTATAAGAAATTTGAGTTAAAACTTACCTACTATCTAAAATACCTAACTGAAGAATCAAATAATGGAAGCAAAAATTTGTGTTACGGCTAAACTCATTTTAAGAATATTTAGGTAAAGATGTCGAGTACAGTTAGCAGAAATTTGAGTTACAAATAACTGTAATTCTAGTTTACTCTTTCCATTTTTCGGTTTCCTTAACTAAAAATCAGTCCTAAGCTTAATCAAATGTAGGTAGTCTGTAACCGTGAGTTGTTTCCAATGTAACACAAAAAGAGGAATAATTCCTGATTGAGATTCGAACTTGTATAATTTACATCTTCTGTTTCAGTTTCTCACTTTACTAAACCATCTTAATAGTTCTGAAGCTTGTCAACTGGTGTAAAGAAATTGTCTAAGTAATTCCAGATTAGAACAATTTTTTTACTCCAATTAATGGGCTTCAGAGCTATTAAGATGATTTAGTAAAGTGAGAAACTGAAACAGAAGCTATAAATTATACAAGTTTGAATCTCAGTCAAAAACCATTCCTTTTTTAATGTTACATTGAATATCCACCCACCCACATCCAAAAGCAACAATACATATAATAAAAACAACACATAATATACAAGCTAAATTTCTTAAGACCTAACACCTTTCCTCCTTTACGGGTAATAAAAATTTAAAACTTGCATCTTTTATCCAATCCATTTATTAATGATACGTTTATTACACAAGTTTATACATTTTATCATATAAAATCAAATACAAAAGATATCTTAAATTTACATACAATAAAAGATAAAAAATTAAAATTTGCATCTTTTATCCAAAATAAATAATACATTTATTATACAAAGGTTGCGGTTCTTTTGGCGTTACAAATGTTTTGAAGCATTCTTTTTCTCTTTCTTCTCAATGAAGAGAAAAAGAGAGGAAGAACGCTTCCAAGCATTTGTAGTATCAAAGTCTAATCCAAAGGATATCTTAAAGTTACATACAATTGCAGTGGCGAGGGTAATATTGTTAATGTATTAGGCAAAGGAGCAACAAGATCCTGATAGGATAAAACATTTTTTTCGTCAGTTCTTAACACTTCATAAGCATAGTAATGCTCATTGAATGTCAATGTCTTGAACAAGCGGCAAATAAAATACACTTGATTGTCCATGACATAAATATTTTCAACTTCAGCAAACTTCGGTAAATAGTCATTCTCCTCTGATAATTCAACAGTTACATTGTAGGAAGGTTTGAAAAAAATCCCGTCAATTTTTACCCAAGACACAGCAATAAGATTGTTTTCTGCAGGCAGAGTATCCCATATACCGCGAAGAGCTGAAATTTCCTCATCAGAGACAGTTTTTCTTTTACCCCATACAAATCTGTTAAACTTTTGTTGCTTCAGAAAAACCTCGTTTAGCATCAATTGATTTTTTAATGCTATAGTTTTGCAAATATTTACCCTGCCAGCAACAGTATGCGTTGCCATCTTCGCGAATCTGTGCCTCGCTTCAAACCTGAATGTCGACAAGTTCGCGAGAGGACCAAACTTTTTCATCATTCGGGGGTAGTGAATCATGAAATGGAACTTAGGCTTTAATGTGTGATTCGAGAGCTTCAGATATTGCCGGTTAATTTCTTCAATATCATAAGCCAACGCGTCACATGAGTCAGAGTAAACCCTACGATTTACCAACCTGTCATTGATCCGCCTGAGCAACAAGAAAAAATTCCATACAGGGTGATCCTCAGGCACATACGAGCCAACAATTAATCCGAAATATCGCACTAATGTCAACATTTGAGAAGCAGACGTCTTATATTTAACTTGCTGACCCTCAATGGAGATGGTGGCAGATGGCTTTGAGATGCTATCACAACCGTAATCAAATGCATTTAACTTGGTTCTCAGCAAAGGCAAAGGTATAAGTTTGTAGGTTTTAATAAGGGAGAAAAGTATAAATTTCATAGAATATTGGCAAACTCCCATACACCAATCATGCAAAATATCAGTGGACACATTTTCGAAAATGTTAAACCCCTCGACTTCTAACAAACAACATTTCTCCTTTATACCCGTCTTAGACAAATCACATATTGCGACATCAGATGCATAAGAGTCCATGTTTCTCAACAAGTTAACATCTTCCCTCATTAATTTTTGAAGGCCGTCTTTATCTATACGACATATCCTACAAGAATATTTGGAAGAGAACGATTCTGTGAAACCAAGAATTCCGGATAGAGCCAAGTTATCTCCAACGAAAGCACACAAGTGAAATTTTATCACACCATTGTACGTCTCTGTTTCAACGATGATGCCATTTTTAGAAAGGTCATTTAAGCAATCAATGACCTTACTAAAAATAACAGCATTACCGAATTTAACCCTATCGGATGAATGAAACAGAGCAAAAAGAAATATGTTTTTTAAATTACTTACAAAGTGTGGAGGCAGAAAAGGTAACGATGCATAAACTGCACCCAGCTTATGAACACCGGCTTGGGCTCCTAATGGATTCCCAATTTCGAAATCGTCCCAGTATATAACAATTGGAAAATGCAAGCCTACCTCGTTTTTGAACGTCTTTCTCATTGATGTCCAAACAGAACCTTGAACAATATTCTTAATGCCTGATTCACCACTGGTCTGATTCATTAGAACCTGGTAATCTAACGTCTCCTTGAGAACGTTGGGTAAAGAAAAAAAATTTTTTAACACTGTACCTAACTCTACAACCTGCATTGTGCACTTAACAGGGACTGTTGAAAATCCGAAAATCGTTCGCTTTCCCTCCAACCTTTCGCCAATGGTGACTTCAATGGATTGGACAAGAGTCCCTACTTGTTGGTAGTAACCGAGGCGCCGAAAATCCGACGCAAAACTTTGCAAGGAATCGGGAATAAGAAGGTCCGATGGTTTAACAAGGCTTGCCACCTGGTGGTAAATGTCCGGAGGCAACAGTTCTTTCAACTTCATGAAAATTGCCTCCTCGAGATCAATCGACAATATATTATGCAGTTCGTCTACAACTAGCTGGACCACATTCCTGGGTATTAACACATTTCCATAAAGAGAGGACAAGAACAGGGATATTTGAGTTTGAAGAAAATCAAAAGCCAGAACAACACTTTTTTGTGGAGAGGAAGGTGAAGAGAAAGGTAAATGTAAATCATTATTGACAATATCGACACTTAAATCTGGAAAACTAGTGGTATCGGGATCACTTCTCTCGGTATTCACTTTATGAGCTTTCTGTAAATGCTTTCTGAGACTGCGAAGGGTGCCGTAGTGCCGCAAACATTTTGCCTGACCACAATAATAACCTCTGTCGGAGGGACAAAACTTTCGGATGTGGTTAATAAGCTTTAAGCAATCAGAGTAATTTTTTTTGCACGAAAAGCAAACAAACATTTTTAAAAGAACTTATTATAACTCTTATTATAACTTATCTTATTATAACTTATCTTATTATAACTTGTTATATAATCTGCTCTTATCTTATTATAATTGAGTGAGATGGGCGTTTGGGTCCAATAGAAAATCCTCTGGTAAAGAATCATTAACCTCCAGCGAGGAAGCTTGAAAAAGGGGTTGTGTTTCGAAAGGAAACAATTGGTTGTTTGATGACAATGGGCGGGATAGTGTGTCGGAAAGGGACTGCTGACTTTGAGTAATGACAGCTGAGGCAGAGATTGAAGATGACGGCCCAGCTACTGGCTCCTTATTACTAACACCCAAATCTGTCAGGAGTTGAGAAATACCTGCTGTTACCCTTTTCCTGTCTCCAATGTCGTAGAAAGCTAATGACAATACCTTCCAAACAGACTTGGCTTTCAAGGGAAACTCTGCTTGCAGAGCGTAAATTATCTTAAAGGCTACGTCAATTGCCTCAATCAGTGAATTAAATTTGTAAAATGTTTCATCGACGACAACCCATGCAGAGTTAATCACTTTCCATTCCCCCGTGGCAAATACACACGGCTGAATGTTTCACCTCCTGATTGGAGAGCCTTCTTCCTTAGGTTTACTGCTTCCTGAATGTGCGCGTCGTTGTGTATCAGTGTTACGAAGTGATCCCTGATCTCAACGTTTGTCGGCTTCGTTGCCGTCTTTTTAGCGCCGCTCTTCCCGCCTACGTTCCCGGGCGGCGGGGTAATAAGGGGCAGTAGGAGGATAAGTGCATCATTCCGAATTGTCGGGTCCTCCCCTGAAAAGAAACACAAACAAAATAAGTAACACAAGTTTCGAAGTATTAGTGTAGTAGCAGAAATATGGTTGAAGTGAAAACTGCACAAAATGTTAAAAAACAGAAAGTAAAAATGGATTTTAAGGCAAAGTGTAACCAACAAGCATTAGAAAAAATATGGAAAGGTATCGTTTTAAAAATGATTAATATTCCAAAAAATTAAGATTGATTCAGGGTGGTAAAAATGCCTCTTAATTAAGCATATCAAGAATCATGTGACTCACCTTTTGCACTCTCCAGAACGCGCTCGTAGCTTTCCTTCAACTTTTTATCGGAGAGTTTCACTAACTTGAGTTTGGCTAATTTTATTATTTTATCTTTTGCCAGAGCAATATTAGCGAAGAGATTGTTCTCCTTTCCGGGAAACTCTCTGGTGAAATCGTCTAAGAGCTGTAAAAAGAAAAAAATTTTTAAACTATTGTGTTAACTTCGTTTAACAAACACAAGCACTATGTTCACATCATGTAAAGTCCAATTTCCATAAGATTGGAGTTCAGTGATATATTATGCTTGTGTTTACTAAATGCTGTTTTAAGTCAACAAAATTACCGTGCTTCTACCGCAATATTAATGTCTGTACAACAAATACTTACCAGTCTGTATCTTTCCTGAATTCGCAGAGCTGGAAACTTCAGGAAATAGTTGAATATTCCCTCATCGGCAAGAATACTCTTCCGCTCTTTTTCTGTGGCTCGCCAAAAATCCTCCACCGCTTTCCAGGGGTAGACGTTGGTTTCTAAAAAGTTTAAGGCTGTCCTGGTCTCTTCTGTGTCTGAAAACGATGCGAGAATTATAAGTTTAAACAATTAGGACAATTCCAAGTTAATTAACTAGTACCTCTAGCCTAGCAGGACTGATGTCATAAGTTATGTATACTCACATGACGTAGGGTCCGGAGCCTCTGCTCTCTTCAAAGAACTCCTACCCGACGTGGGTGTTGATTTGCTGGAAGACCGGCTGGAAGACGCCGATCTTGATGAAGGCGGCAACACGCCACTCTTTCGAAACTTATCCCTTTTCTTTACATAGGCTTTATAGAGAGGCCCTGATAAGTTTCTCTGGTGTTGAAATGGCGTCTTCGGCAAAAACGTCAGAAAGAAAGACGCAGGAGACGTTCCTGGGAATATCTCGCACAGCTCGTTGGCCAGGCGCTGGAACACGGCGGATTGAATAAGTCTTGAAGGCTCTTTTTCTAAAATGCCATCGATTACCAAAACGCTGGCATTTTTTCTGTCCTCCTCAACAATCTCTTGCTCCTTAGCTTTCGCCAAAAGCGATCTCCCTAATTGGGTTTTTAGAAGATAATCGCGACACTGGAAAGAGAGAAATTAAAAATGCTTGCCGAGTGGATTACAACAGCATCGCTTAAATCAGATACTTACAATGCCGGGAGGAAATTCTTCAGGTACGCTTGTTCTTTGTACCCCTGAGACCGAGGGCTCGTTCCTTTCTGCCTCTTCGAGGAGGTTACTAAGCTATTGGAAAATGCAGGGAAAGATTAATTGAAACGTTACAATGAATAGAAATTGAAAAAAAAGAGCCAGATAGGAAAACATCAAACATAGTGTTATTAATTCAAATCAACAAATTTTATGAACTGTATTAATGAGTAACTGTCAATGAGTAGGGAATATGTTTCCACGACTTGAAATAAAAATCTACTATCCGGTGAAAACAACCTAGTCAAAATGATGTCAAAGTGACATCAAATTGATGAAGATTATGATGTCAAAATGAATGAGTTATGTACCACGAGTCGCAATGAAGCCTTGAGAATCAGATTTTGTCAGTAAGTGTATGATAATGTCTCATCCGGAAACTTCGGATCCCAAAAACCTTTAAAAAGATTATATTTATTATATGTAATATGTAAAAAAAATATTAAAAAATAAGATATTAAATCTTAATATTTAAATTAAAATATTAAAATTAAAATTAATAATAAAATATACACCAGAAGGTGTATTTGCATCTGAATCAGTGAAAAATGGCTACAAAATCACAATTAATCGATGAATTAAAATATGTTTACAGAACTTAGTAAAAATTATAAAAGTGAGCGAATTCACCACGTGTTTACCAATAAAATTATAAATAATAGTAAATCATCATTTTGACTAGGTAACGAGGTTACACCATTCCTACCCAAAGCTTTACATGCATATTAGTAAATGAGTAAATAAAGAAGCTACTAACAGATGCATTTTGATCTGCAGGCAAATCAGCACTGTTCATATCTGCCTTCCATGACTCGAGTAAATTTCGAAATCTACTTCTCATCCCAATATTTGGAATGAGTTGAATTATTTCGTTTTCATTTAAGCCTCTCAGAGTGCGAGCATCAATAGTTTCCTCTAAATATAAAATAAAATAAACATATTAGTGCTGCGAATGTGTAAAATTGTGCTTTTTTTTAAGTAAAAATTTTTTTTTATTTATGTAGAGGATTTTTGTTTTTGAAAATTTGTGAGTGATAGAGACATCAGCGATTCCTAGAAATAAGGGTGTTATTTTGAAAAAAGTTGCTCGGCACAATTATTAAATAAAAAAAATCAGAAACTTTTATAAAAACATTGCGAAGAGTAGTTAGAGAGTTTAGAGAGTATGGTCGGAGAAACTTGAAATTTTTCGGAAGTGCTGACATGCGATCCTGTGCAATATGTATATTTCTAAAAAAGATATAGTATTTAATTTTCCAAAAATTTTACCCTAAGACTTTCAACAATGGGCAGTTTTCCATATAATATTTACTTAAAAATAATTTACAAATGTATCATGCGAGTTTCAACGCAGTCTCAGCTTCTTCCATACTCCACTAAATTCCAAACTCTTTGTTATTTTGCATGCAAAGACATTCTTATATATGTATTAAAACCTTGTCAAAAATTTTCACATAAAGATACATTTGTAAGCACTTTAAGATAGTTAGTCCGTGAATCGCAATTCATAAGAAAAAAAATATAATATTAATAATTTGAAAATTTTACTGTATGTTAATAAATGTGGTATCTACACGTCTGTACAAATTAAAAGTAATTGACTGTCCCGAACGCGAGATAATCGCTATCAAAGATTGTATTTTTTTTCCACGGAGTTGCGCCGTGCTCCGATACGTGGGGCAGCATCGACGCGTGATCGACCAGTGCGCGGGGCGGCGTGATCGACAACCCCGTGCAGATCGAATTGGTACCACGAGACTGACAGCAGGCACGTAGCAGTCAGCCTCACGGCCCGATTACATCGAGAATATGTTCGATCCTTAACAACCTCGATTTTCGCGATTATTTGACATACTCTAGAAAAATTTTTACTGGTGTGATCGGTTTAATCTATAATCACGATTAAGGAATCCGTAACACTGATTACAGATTAAGCATACCTATTTCTGAATTCAGAAATTGATAATTCAGAAATAGGTATGTTTAATCTGAAACCACGGTTACCAAATTTTCTCAAAGAAGCGACTGCATCATTTATAAAAAAAAAAAATAACCGTAGGTAATCTTAGTTAAATTTTAATTAATAAAACAAAAATACAAAAGTTTTTTTGGTTAACCACTTACCTTCAAATCGTGGGATAAAATCAGCGAATCCCCACGCAGTCAATAAATCCTTCGTATATTGATCCATATATCACAGGCCACGTAACACAAATCACAAATATAATATGCGATATAAACAAGCTCGACAATGACCTGTTCGCGAGAAAACGATATAACAAACGAAACTCGACGATGAGTTCGCGAAAAGAAACGCGTAAAATCAATCTTCTGGAAGTAAACAACACTGCGCGTATGTTGCTTCCTCAAGATCAAAAGAAGAACTAACAGCCACAGCGAGACATTGACTGCCTAACGGCAGAGTAAGGAACTTATAATTTTAAAATAGATATATTGATAATCTGAAATCAGGAATTGATAATTCCGAAATAGGTATGCTTAATCTAAAATCACGGTTACGGATGCAGTAACCGTGATTTCAGATTAAGCTTAATTCAGAAACAGGTATGCTTAATCTAAAATCACGGTTACTGAATCCGTATGGAGTTTTCAGATTAAACATACCTATTTCTGAATTATCAATTCCTGATTTCAAATTACCGACATATCGATTTTAGATAACGGATCACTGATTTTTGAATTGTCAAGTTGAAAACAGAGTTGTAACTCAAACTTTTCTATAAAACAAATTTCGAGTTAACAACCACAATTCAATTTTACTCTCCTAATTTTTAAATTTTACGTCCACAAATTTAGGTTATACAAATAATGTTAATTTTAATTTGGTTAACCAAGTTATGTAGGTTATGAACATGAGTTAAGGTAATCGCATTTGTAAGATGATTAACTCAACTTTCCACCGACAACTGACATTTGCAAAAATGTAATTAAAATTTAGAGTGACAACCGTCCTTATCCGTGACGTCACAGTCCTCTCTTAAGCGATATTTCTATTTGACCCCGCGTAACTAAAAATCGTAATTAGCTATTCTATCTATTTCAAAGATGTTGAAGTTATACTAGTCAATTCTTTCAATTAGTTCTGTCGATATTCAGTTACGCAAAGATAATTTTCACTTAAGGGACACTAACCAAAATGTAAAGTTGCTTAACTATAAAAATAACGGCCAAAATTTTTCCCAGAGTCCAAAGCATCTTTTAAGCCAATAAAAGAAATCGATTTTTTTCAAAATTCTACGCAGTGGTGTTACCCCTTCATCTTCATCTTATATCAGTTAAAACAGAGAAAATGATACATAGAAAATGATAGAATCGATCAGTTTCGCGTTGTATCAAAATACTTGTAATATTGAATTGAATTAACTTATATGTTTTTATATTAAAAATAATTCTAAAAGCGTATTGACAATGTAATAAGAACATATATTTATTTAAAATTAATATTTAACGGATTACACATTCTGAAAGAATAATTTAATTAAATTCGTGATTCGAGACTCGCCATCAAAATTCTCGACAGTTACGTAATACGCCTATATTAAATTTATTTTTAAAAGTATAGGAAGAGTAAAATATGGAGAAAGTCACAATAGTACGTACATATAAAATAAGACAAGAAGTGGATGGTGAAAACTTATCGAAAAGAAAGATGACATTCGGAAGGAATCAGGTAATAATTGTCTTTTTCTTTTTCTGAAAAGGGAATTAACAACTTGCAACTATCTGACATATTTAAGGGGTTTTTATTTCGGAATTGCATCCATCTTTGAAATATATAATTAATATCTCGCAACGGACGCGTTGACCCTGCAGGAAATGCGACGGGAAGAAAGAAGGAATCTTCGCCGAACGCGAAAAAATCACCGACACACATTTTCGTTTCTCCCTTTCTTTTTTTTTCTCCCCGGCTAATGCCGTGCCGAAACTAAGAACTAAGAGAAGATGAGAGAACATGATTTTTCTTTTGGTATCACTCACTTTTCGACCTGTTTTATCCTATCGAGATGATCGCCACTACATTGATCCGCTTTTCTCTTTCGCTCTCCGTTTCTCTCGCTCATTCTCCCCTTCCATCATCTCCATTCTTTTTTCATAAACTTAAGTTATATACAATTAAGTGTTTCGCGTATTTGACTTTTAGAGGATCGGCAGTCTGACCGTACATTTGTTATAAGTGCCAATTTTTCCAATTAGATCTTTGAAACTAAAATTACGCTTGAATTGTTGAATGCAATTAAAAGAAATTTTTGTGATACCTTCATACTTTTGAAATCTACTTCTAATAACGTGATTCATAATCAATTTCATTCATATTATTAGTTTCGTGCATAGAGCGATTTGCTGCCAATTTACTGGATTTTCCAAATTTCAAGTCAAAGCTTATTTTCAAAACTTACAACTGCAAGGGTTATTTTAAATTATTATGCTTGTATAATAATATATCGGAGTAATATATTACAGTATAGAATTTCCAACTGCGCCTTTTAGACTTATATTGCAATACACAATAAACTTCTCTCGCATTCTCTTTCCTCTTTCCCTCACTATCTAGCTCTCTCTATTTTTATTCACGCATACGCACACAAAACACGCATACACATACGCACGCGCAATCGTTTTCCATCGACCTTTGCATTTCGCCCCAGTACTCGAAATCGCCTCTGACCGTCACGCGAAATCTTTTTTTTCTTCCGGTCGACTTCGGAAATCGATTAGACTCGCAATAATTGTGTTATCCTATTGTTAATTGCAGAGAAGTTTTTCGCGGATTCCCGGACGACCCTCTCGCAAAATAATCCGCTCGTTGGTCAGCGGCCGGAGAAAATTCGCGTAACGAATTCGCTTCGTATTCGTGAAGGACCGTTATAAGGCACTTTTACCTGCACTACGAAATTGTATCGTTAGATGAACATGACGCGTGTACGCTAACAACATCTGCGCGCTAATAAATATCAGTACTTTCCGAAAACTCGCTATTTAAACTACTCGCTAAACGCAAAAAGTGCGCGGACTCGACGCGCAAGCTCCGAGACGAGAATTCGCTAAAAGGCATTTAAGTGCAAGGGCACTTGCTCCAATTTATTCGCTAAATTGCGCGTTATTATCTTTCCTCGCAAACACTTGTAAAACATTTTTTTTCCCTACGTCGTTTGAGCGCGATTGGATTTGCGAGGGGGGAAGAGGGGGGGCTCGTCCGAAACGCGTCTCCTCAGTCTAGAATCCGAGATTTCCGAAGTCGACGTGTGATCGCGCGCGAACGCGATCTGGTTGATATTTTACGCGGCATTCCTCGTGGTGGGAAGTTCTCGTTCCGCCAAAGCGGAAGCGCAATCGCACGCGGGTCGCATCTTCTCGAAGCTCGAAAGCTCAAAATATCCTTCCCTTCTCGCGGAAGTCAGTGCTAGTATAGTATAGAGTGTCAAATCGCGTCGTGTGTGTTTTCCGCGGCGTCGCACGCATCCAGAGCGGCGACCATCGCACCTTCCAAGTTAGCGGATAATTACTGGAAGAGAGAGATAAAAAAGACGTTTTTTTCCGTTTTTTCTTTTTCTTTAAGTTAATTAATTAATTAGTTAGTTGGTTAAACTACTCGAATACTGAGATAGTGACTTTTCGTTTATTATTTCTTGCGCAAGTAACACGTAAGCGATCTATATAAAGTCAGGAACGATAATACGAGAGGAATTATGAATTTGATTTGCTTCCTTTTTCTTCTTCATTTCGTTTTCTCGTGTTTGAAATTTTATGCACACTGGGTCGCGAAGGTGACGTATTGTCGCCCATCGGATCGGTCGACGAGATCAGCGTCTCAAACGATCACAAAAGTGATTCAAAGCGTCGAATACCTCTCACTTCCTTTGGAGTTTTCGTTCTTAAATTAAGGAGGGTAGACTTTCGTCGGCTCAGCCTTGATGCCTGCGCTCCGTTTTCCTTATGCATATTATTATTAATATTACCTTTTGTGTCATTAAAGTATTATTAAATATGAATATTATCAATATCTTCAGTATTATATTAACGGTACTCTATTATGATTATTATTATTAGCATTATTAATATATTATTGTTCTTCTTATTATTATTTTTGTTATGCATTAACTGTTAATTATTAATAAGTATTATTATTAGTACTGTTATTGTTGTTGCTGTTGTTATTTTGTTATTATCGGTAATATTTGTAGTAATATTATATATTACCATTATAATCATTAATAGTATTAATATTATTGTTATTATTATTATTGTTGTTGCCGTTATTATTATTAATATTACCACCATCATTATTATTATTAATATTATTATTACTGTTATTACTAATATTATTGTTGTCATTATTTTTTTTATCATTAGTATCATCATTTTTATCATCACCATCATTATCTTTTTTTCACTTTTTATACATTACGATCGGTACAATGGTCGTAAACGCACTCCTTGAGCTTGTTAAAGGCTTTTTCTTCTTTATCGAGACTTGTACGTACTTATAGTTTTCTTTCCTTCAAAAGGAATTAAGTAGAAAAAAGAAGTAATAGTAGTATAATAGTAGAAGATGAAGAAGTAGAGGAATTCGAAGAAATGTTCCTTAATGGTGCTAGAAATACGCTCGCTTAAAGTCATTCGTAAACTGTACCATGGACGCAAGTAGTTCTTTCTTCTAGCTGAACGGCGGAATGTCTCTAGTCGTATTTATAATTTTCCCTCTCAACACACATACACACACGCACATACACACTCTTCTTTTTTACTAATCCTTTCTTGCACCAGCAATTTGAAGAAAAAAAAAAGAAAAAAGAATCAGTCGAAGTCGCACCAAGGAAACTTTCGAACCCTTTCGCGGGCGGATTATACCCTCTTTTTCTTCCTCACCACGAATCTTTCTACGATCCCGTTAAAGGGTTACAGGACTCTGAAGTAAAAATTTGGGGAGTTGCAAAAAGTTGTAAAATAATAGGAGTATGAGTTGTTTGTTATCTTTGTTATGTATGTCTGTTAAGTACATTTAACAATATCTTAGTATTAAAAGAATTAGATTTTATAGTGAATATTAACATCATTAACATCCCTGTGTTCATTTTTTAGAATAGCATTTTTTAAAACTGTAACCGCACGATAACTTGAGAACGGCTTAATCAATTCAATTAACTTCATATCTGACAAAAATGTTTATCATAATTGTATGCACCGGTCTTCATGGATGCTTCTCACAAACTTCATAACTATTTTTTATTTATTTTACATTGATGTATGATTCTTTCGCAGAACAGAATTGAAATGATCACTGCAGTGATGTTAATGCATCATAAAATCTAATTGTCTTGTACAAAGTATATATTGTTAAATGTAGTCAACATACATAATAAAAAGTTCGTACTCTTATTAATTTACAATTTTTTACAACTCCTCAATTTTTTTCTGACTTTTACTCCTGTTAGGCCCGATTGTTCCAACCTGTTGGTAAACTAACTAATAGTTAAATCATATATATGTCTTTGTTCATCCTTTACATTAGACAAAGATAGACATATGATTTAACTATTAGTTAACTTACCAACAGGTTGGAACAACCGGCCCTTAGGGTCCTATAACCCCTTAATCACACACCGTTCTTCACCCATCGCAATTTACTTTACATCGCCGATCGAATACAATAATACGTTATCGCGCTGTTCACACCCGTTGATTTTCACACCACATTCGCCGTTGTTGTCCCTCCGCTGTGTTCATTATCGTTACTTAAGCTTTATCGTTACTTTGATAGTAATTTAGTAATAGTACGACGATACCTTAATAAGGCCCAGTAAGGCTGCGTGGGTCGAACGTGACATTCCCACGAAAAAAATTTTATTTATATCTTTAAGTTTTTTTTCTTTCTTTAATTCTTTTCGCGCGCGTCGCTTTGGAACAATAAATCACGTTGACGCATCACGTCTCGAAACGCGTTCGATGAACTGATGCTTTGGAAAAAAATGTATGCCGCCACTCGAAAATTGTCGTCCAATGTTTCAAGGCATCTTTCCCCCCGTTCCTCGTTTATTGTCGCGTTATTGTTTTTCCGCAATTATCGATTAGTTCATGCATATTTTCCCTTTTTTTTCTCTTGTAATTTCCCGAATCGTTTTCTAATTTTTGACAATCTTGCTGTTAAAAACGTAGCAATTAGACGTATTTTCGGTATACGCATTCCAGCGGACTTTCGCGAGTTCGTTATACCTATCAGCGAAAATACAAACGGCACGTTTCTTCTTTTTTATTCAGATTAAGGAAAATTGCAAAAACTGCTCTTAACGTTACGGTACGAGATATCAGGAGTGTGCGGCCTCTCTTTTCAATCGCGCGTACTCGAATATTGTCATATATTTTTGCATTTAGCGGATTATCGAATTGTTGGTATGTGTTTATCTGTAAAAATCGTCGAAATATACGCACGCTCGCAACACCCAATCGTAGTTCTAGGGCCAACCTTACGCTTAACAATATAATTAATAATAATAATAATTTTTCTCTCGCTTCTTTTGAACTTATGGGGTACTTTTCATCCCGCCCGTCTAGTTTCCAATCCCCGACCCCGGCACTGGATTTACGTCTACTTATGCGTATAGGTGTGTCGGTGTATATGGCTGCGTATGCGTGCGTGCGTACGTGTGTATTATATATTTATAATATATAATATATATATATGTATATTTTTTGACTTTTAAATAGCATTTTTATTACTTTTTAAACCGTTACTTTCGATACTTTCACAAGTTTTGCATAAAAAACAAGGCAATTAGAGAGAGATTGAGATTCTTTCTCGTCTTTATACTTAATGCGCGTGCGCGCGCGGCGCTCGTACGCGAATATTCTATACTTCGGTTGAATCACGTATGTGTGTATGCGTCCGAGAATGTATATATATATATTTATATTTATATAATATATACATCTTATATTATATGTATAATCGTAAAAGTCACGTCTTTTACTTTCAATCGTTTTAATTATTCTCTCATTTTTGCTCGCTCTCTTTCTCTCATTCTCATCACGCAACTAATAAAGAAAGACTAAGCTCTTGGGTAAGAATACCGATTCTGAATAACTCTCTCGCGTATCTCTTCTCTGCCTTTTACGATCGCGTACAAATAAACCGGAGAGATATAGATAAATATATTATATGCGTATTGTAAACGACGCTTTGAAACCGAGACGCGGCCGATTCTTTTCTTCTCTCTTTTTCTTTACAAATTACCAACCGGTAAGATCTAATCTACGTACTCGACCGTTCTATATTTTGTATATATATATATAGAAAGGCTAATTTTTGTTATTTTATCACCACGCGCTCGGGAACGCAATCGCGTCGATGTGTGGCGTGTAAATCTAGCAAAATTACCTAGTTCTTTTGACTATCTTTGCATACCGTCTACCCTCGGGCGATCGTTTTCAGGAAACCGTCCACGCGCGAACTACTCTTCGAGCTCCGCGCGCTCGATCGATTTTCGGCTCATCGACGTTCCTGTTTTCTAACGCGAGACGAATCTCGCGGAGTTCGGACGGTTTCTGGACCGATTTGTCAGACCGAGTCCGGACTCGCGGTTACGATTCCGCGATTACTTCTTTTTCTTTTCTTTTTTACAAGGCAGAGCACGACGATTTTCTCTCGAGCGTGCTCTTTCGTTTCCCTGTCGCGTTTTTAAGGACAACCACACTCGTCCACCACCATCTTCGGCAGGTCTCTCTTGATAATGTTCGAGTCCGGGCCGTAGTAGATTAGCGACATGGGCGAGAACTTGAGAGGCGCGCAGCACGGTTGCATGCCGGCCAGCCGGTCCATCTTCCGGTATTCCTCGATTACGTGGGTATAATAGTTGAGAAATGTGTCCGGCGTTCTGTGACCAGCCGCGCAGTCTCCTCTACAGTAATTGGCGTAGTATCTGTCGAGAGAATCCGTATTAGCGTATCGATAGCGACACTCGTGTGCGTTAAAATGTCTCGAAATAGCTAGGTGCTTTCTTTGGGGAATACATCGCTCGAAAATTCATTATTATCCGACTGATTATAGGGTTAATATATTATTTGCATTACGAATGGTTTACTCACCCCTGAGGAGCAATAATCCAATCGTCCCACCCAAGCTGAGAAAAGCTGACATAGAACCTCTGCTTGCAGCACTGACCCTTTATCGCGCCGCTGCACTCGATTGCCCGTCTCCTAACGCGCTTCGCGGCCGCTGGATCAGTACGCACGACTAGAAACGGTCTATCCGGATCGTGATCGCCTGAAAGAAAATATTCTAATTACAGCACGCTTCCATATGAGACTAAAGTAGTGATTGTGTTATAAATAATCGTGGAACGTTACTTGATCGATCATGCAGTAATATCTTTCGACGACGCGATTGATCAGAGAATGCTTCAATCTTCTCGAATAAAACAATTATTGATCTCGCAATTATCTGATTGAAAGCTAGCTAAAGTTGAAATCCTACATGTGTTGCAATATAGTAAAATTATTATAGTAAAAAAAGTTTAATATTAATTTAGGATAATTAGCAAAAATTTCTGCGCTTGTTTGCAAGATAATATTTACAAGAATTTTCCAATCAACGTACTGAGAAAAAAAATTTATTAATCCCAAAAAATATTTAGTCCGATACTAGCAACTAAATATTTTAGGTATTTTAAGTAAACATTTTAAATTAATTAATTCTTGATTAAAAAATTTTAAAGGTTGACACGAATGCATATACTTTTTTTAGTGCAACTTAATAATTGTTGAAACAACCAATGTTTAGTTAACTAACTAACATGTTTAGTTGCTCGTATCGGACTAAATATTTTTTGGGATTAACACTTTCTCAGTGCGTAAAGATCAGGTTGGCAAACTTTCTATATCTCCCAAATAGTAAATATTTTAAGTTTTGTGCGGACCAAGAAGATATAAATATTCATTTAACTTATAAAGAGAGCAAATTTTTTATTGACGAAATTTAAAATATATAAAAAATTACACGATCAATTAATACAAAAATAGACGGTCGTAATTTGCCGACTCCTGAATTAAACGAATGAATTTATCGTGAATTTTTTCTATGACTTTCTTCGGGAATTACCTTTTGGATTTAGGGACGACTCGATCACGTGCGGCGAGTGCCCGTCGAAGGTCGATACGTGGACGTGCGAGCCGCATCCGCTGCAGTCGACGAGCAGCGTCAGTTTATCTTTCGAGTAGTTCGTCGTGTACCATCTGCTGACGACCTTCGTCACGTCGAATTTCTGCCAGCCGAGCTGGCCGACGTTCACCACAAGAGATGTCACCATCTCTAAGTGTTGCCCGAGTTCCTGTAGATTGAACCGCTTATTTCAGATAAAGAGAACTTTATTCTAACGTAATATAATAATTTCGTAAGACTGCATTAATGATTTTGTGTGTGTGTGTGTGTGTCCTAAAAGACAAGGACGTTGGAGTAGTATCTTTTCCAAAATAATTAATTTGATTGTGAAAAGTATTTCGATTGTTAAACAAATACATTTTTGGATTTTTTGTTGAATTGTGGGCCGCAATTAATTACAGTTAAAACGAAGGATCACGCGTGATATTAAAACTCTGTTATTAGAAATTTGCATGATTCCGCAAGGATGACTGATCCGCACAGTCATTTAGGCTTGGCGAACCTCTACCGAGAGGATCCGAGCTCAGTACACTGCATATACTCACATACATTTACACCTCATATATACCCATACACACATATTTTATAAGTAATAGATTCACAAATTTGAAAAAAAGTAGAAGATATATCTGATCTAAGGAGAATAAGAAAAATGAGAATAAAAACTAGACCCATACACATATGTTTGAAATGAGATGGAGCAGAATAGCGGAAGCTAAAGCTCATTTTTTATTTATATTATTTAAAAAAAAAAAGATCTTTATGAAATTATCGATAGATTACCTTGCCTCGAAGATGCGTCGTGTTACCGCAGTGCACTCTAAATACCCAGAGAGTGATATTTCTTTGGTTTATCTGACTGTGACGATGATGCTGATAGTGATGGGCATGCTTGAGCTCAACTCTCGCCCACAGAGTGGCTCTTTTGATTCTCAGAGGTTCCAATGCCGGTTCGCCGCTCGCCATTGGGAATTCTAGCAGTGGCTGGCCGTTCAACGTGTGCCCTGTAACAGAACATGAATATTTTAATTTGGGAAAATTAGATACAAAATTCGGCGGAATTAAATTTGTTATTCGATTTAAATTATCGTAATTTGTAGGATTCTTTGGTGTTCTAATTCGAGATATAGATTATATTTAAAAAATGTTCTCCACATGTCGTAACAGAAGTACGAGACTAAAAGTTTGGCAAAAATATTATTTTTTTGCTGAACTGGTAAATCTCGTAAATATTCTTGTTTGAATAAATTTTTGATAATACGAATCATAAAGGGAGAGAGAGAGAGAGAGAGAGGAGAGGGGCAATTAGCATTTATGAAGAAAAAAAATTTTGAAAATAAAGCGTAGACTGACTATATGCATTATGTGCAACGCAATGTGTGCAATTGCTAATTTCCGGCGTGTTCACGATAAAAATGTCGCGTCCGCATGGATAGATTTTTCCAGACTTCGTCTTTTTTCTCTTTCCCCTTTGCCATGTACTAGAAATTACGCGCCGGACTTCATTCATATACAGGGTGTCTTACAACCTTCAATCTAAAATTTTACGACAGGCTCCCTGTTGATATTTCCTTGAAGAAAAAGTTCATCCCGGAACACAGCATATTTTTCAAATGTTTTACATTAAACCTTGATAATCAAGCTCTGAACTGAAATTTTAATAAATCAGACTTTCAGGTTCTATCGTTTAATCATGTATATTGTTATTCAATCAAATTGTTAACATCCTGTTCAATCGCGATCCAAAAGCTACCTTCGTCAAAACGAGGTCAGAGAACAGCTGGATTCTCAATCTTATGATATAAAAAAAGAAACTATAGTGTGCCTTTATGTTTCAATTAAGAGAAAGTCCGCTTCTAAATTGATCCTAAAAGAATCTAATCATTGTAATTAAGCTTCGCGCTTCCCACAACCACCCTTTATGTACGCGCATACACACGTAAACACACAAACGCGCGGTACACGTACACGTGCTGCGTTCAACGCTCGTTCACTCGAAAGCGCCGCTTCTCATCTCTCTCTCTCTCTTTCTCCCTCTCACTCGTGGAGAGATGTACGTGTGTACACCTGCTTGCGTCTGTGTGGCGCGCGTAGAGTGAAAGCAGGGCGGCTTCATCCTTTAACGGTTTGGTGAGTCACGGACCAGGGTGGGTAGGGATAAGCACAGGGTGTCTGCCGCCCGTCTGCCTTCTGCCTTTCACCGCGCACCCCTTCGCCGTAACCCTCTATCGCCACCGCCACCGCCCCCACCGCCGCCACCACCACCACCCACCCGCACCCTCGTCTCCGCAGTCAACTAGCCGCGTCGCTGCGCGCGCTACGACGGCCGATATACACGCGATTATATCGCCGTTCGTCGTCTTTGCGATTGTAATGACTCGCAATGACCGGTAACGTTACGCGAAAATTCCCATGTGATAATTGCGATCATTCGCGAATGATTCGACACATGATAACTGTCCGCGATAAGGCCTCGCGAAGACTCGTTGCGATTCGCAGTAACTCGCAACAGGGGATTATCATCCTACTTGTACTGCATTAATGTTGTATATTTTGACAAATTTTCTTAAATTTTCTAACTTTGAAATGTTTCAATTAGAATAATGTCTATCTATCTATCTATCTATCTATTCATCTCTACACACACACACACACACACACACACACACACACACACACACATCACACACACGCACACGCATACATATACACTATATAGAATAATATTTTATATATATTATATATAATATATAATATTTCAGAAATTATCTTTTTTAGATTATGGCCTATTGCAAAAGCATGTAAAGTTGCGAGAGTAGATTTAAAAATTAAATTGCATCAAGGGAAAATGGAGTAATGCCAAAAATGACAGAACTATAAGAGAATTTAATTTCAGCAGAAAATTATAGGAATAGTCAAATTTAAAAAGGTAAAACGTAAATGAAACGTTATAATATTGCAGACGATTCTAGAGGAAAAGATAAGGAAGGTTTCAATCGATTTTACGAAATTCAGAGAGAGCACAATGGAATAATTTCGTAACGTTCTCGTCCTTCGCGAAGGCACCACGCCCGAACATATTCAACTCGATCTTCCTTCCTTTAGGAGATGGAATCGAGAGCCAACCAGAGCGGTGTAGTTTTTTGATGATAAAATTGTCGAATAACTGTACGATATTTCAATTTTACGAATATTTAGAAGATTTAAATTAAATTAAATTAAGCTAAACTAAACCGGACACAATTTTATTGTTTAATTTTATTTATACATTTATTAACTTAAACCTTCTATTCCTATCAAAAGCATAAATATGAATTATTATCGTAGATACGAGCATTTATCTTCTTTTATAATATCTCTGCATTTTAAGAATTATTATGAAGGCATTTGCGTAGCAATACATGATATATCTATACCTATAGTTTAAGATTTGTTAACGTTTCGCATTATGAATTAAACGCGTCCAACTGTGGAACAGGGTAACTTTTTTGTCTCATGATTTAGCGAGAGGAGATTGAGGCGGATATGCGGATGTGGAGGAAAAAGCGCGATATAAAACGCGGCTCCAGAATGCTCCACGTCCTTGGCACATGATCGACAACAAGACTAATACGGATTTTTAGTGGCGGAATACTTGTAGCACGATCGCTCACAAGACGCCGAAATTACGCGTTGGCTTCCCAAACTGGCGTCCCTCCTTAGCGCACAGTGTCCCGAAAGTCGCTCATTTTTCTCCGATTGCATCCGGACTGGGAGACATAACGCTTTGCATGAGGATTAAGATGAAAAGAAAGCGTCGTGAGTTTCACGATGGCCGAATGGTTATGTCACCCCTGTATATCGTACTCCCACAAAATTACAACAACCGCGACCGTGAATTCATTTCTCGTTCTCCACATTTCTTCCTCCACATCTTCCTCTCGTCTCCAAGCGATCGTCGTACCAAGTGTATGTTTAAGTCGTAAAAACTTAATATCTGTTACTCCGGGCAAAAACATTCTTACCAAAATCGCCATGTTTGTTGGTTTACATCTTTACATGAAATGTTGGAAATTTTCGACAGGGCACTTATGGCACTCGGTCACTTATTCTTCGAGACTCGACATCTCGATATGATGTACTCTGTCTCGACTTTTCGCTCTCCGTAAAGAATCTCGTATCTTTGAGCTTCCGCACGCTCCTTTACTGGGCTCTCTTTTTGGGCCCTCTCTCTCTCTCCCTCTCTCTCTTTTCCTCCCGCTCTCTATTTTTCTCTTTCCCTCTCTTGCTCTGGGTCGCGTGTTCTACATTTTCGTAGTTCGATTTTCTAACGGCCTCGCTCGAGTTTCGAGTGCGTCGTCTGTCGCACATTTCGAGGTCGGTACATCGGGTGGTACTTTTGCCCCCCGTGCGCCGCAATGCGACACCACCACGGGAATCTGCGCCCGGTTCTCTCTTCTCTCATCGCACAGGGGCGACGAGACTTTTTTCTCCTACGACGAATATCATTCGGAATAAATTTCACGCGAGAGGTCGTCAATCGCATGGCACTTTTTTTTTGTACGCGTTTAACGTTGAAGCAGTAGAAGCCTCAGCATCACGCTTCAATAATCGCGTTTTTCCCAATACATTAAATGTTCATTTATCTTATAATTTCTAGCAACATTTTCGTAAACGATTGTATCTCGATTTAGAGTCTTCTAATCGATTAATTTTTGCTATAATTATAAATTGAAGATGATTTCAGAAAAACGAAATTATTTGCATGTCAAATTGGGTTTTGCCAAAAGTGGCAGAGTTACTATAAATGTAAAAGATGATACCGATCAAGTACAGCGTGGCTCCAGATTGTAACGGTGCAGAGTAAACGCTATCGAGCGAATCAAGCTATTAGCATGGCCAAGGTTCGAGTGTTATAGGCCTTATATCATGTCTATTATGTCCTCGATGAGGCAAAATTTTCCGAGAAACGCTCTAAGAATAATCTCACAATACAAAGGATACGTAGGAAACCTAGGAAACAGAATGGAATTTGAAAATGCAAAAGAAACTTCAAGGCTACAAAATAATCTTCCTAAAACACCGAAGGATCGCGATGTAGATTTAATCGATCATTCCGGCAACAAAATAGGTCCATAATTTTCGAGGATGGGGTGGTTAATGGGGTGTGTTGTAAACGTGTGAATCTACAGTGTGTACGAAAACAACGCAGCCTCGTAGTGCATCGCAACCGCGAACGTTAAGTTTAGAAGGAATGACGCTTCCGAGATAACGCGGGTCGTTATTGTTTCTCGAAATAGGTAGATTCTTAAATAATCAGATCTAGCTGGCATGTTATAGAATCGCGAATGCCACGAGCGGCTCACTTGGCTTCGAAAATGATTGGCAAGCTCCTCGTGACCTTGCGTCAAATAACTGCCGCGAGATAACTCGCGTCGTCCTACTTTTGAAATTTTCCCGGCGGCACTTTCTTCCGAAACCGTCGCTTAAGAATCCCTCCGAGATTTCCGCGTTCTCTAATTTAATAGAAAGCCTTTTCATTGGAGGTAGTGTACGGGGCGACGTGGGAAAAAAAATCTCAGGACTTTTCCGAGTTTAGACCTTAGATATACGGCTCGAGATTCGTAGGTCCTCTGGATTCGTCCTGGAGAAGCTGATATATCGTTCCGACGTCTTTCCGCGCGTCCCCTTCTCCCAGAAACGCACACAAAGAGACAATCCAAAACCCACCCCTGCTATTTGAGAAATATGCTTTTTATGGAAATTAAATATGATCGATTAGGAAGAGCGAAGAAATATAAATTTTGAGATAAAAGAAAAATACAAATTATTAAAAAGAAACCTTTCTTTTATCATGATTATTTTTATAAGGTCGAAGACAATTTTTCTTTAGTGGAAATATCGAGGATGTGGGGATCGCTTATTATTTAATTTGTAACATTATAATTCCTCGTGACCTAAAGCATAAATTGTGTCGAAAGAAAAGAGATTTTTTATGATTTAAATATAATATATTCGCCATATGGCCTGCATATTTCATATTGTCTTCTGCTTTAAATAATATTATTGAATCCAAAATGAGAAAAAAAATTTCGCACGCGTCCCTGTCTACTTCATATTCCTCACATCGGTCGCGACCGCGTGTAATCGGGGTTAGCGCGATCTCTCCCGGTGGCGGAGAATAAATTTCGCACACGCGCATGTCAGTAAGGCAAAGTAAGGTCTTTCCGTCGCCAAGTTGTCCATTTGAAACGCGCCACGCTATAGGATATCGAGGAAAAGGCGCGACGGCACCGAAGGAAATCGAGAAAACGTCGCGAAGGATCGAGGGTCGGGGGATTGTGGTCGGGAAACGAGAGGATCGAGAGGATGAGGGAAACGTTTGGGAAAAGAAAGCGACGTTGCCGACGTCGACCTGGCAGTACCTACCGAGTTGCTAGAATCATCCCGCCAAGTGTGTCTGCGAAAGAATGAATTACCGCAGTTAAATCGGGATCGGTTTTCAGCGATATTAGGGATAAGATTAGCTTGGTTTAGACTAAGGCTAAGGTTAGACTAGATTTTGAGACCAAAATAAAGTTAAAAAATAGAATCAAATCAAAATATTTAAAAGACTGTTGCTTAGAAATCGGTAACAAAGGCGCGATATCGTTAACAAATTCGAAATTGACAATCGAGAAAATTAAAAGTGAATGATGAAATGTGGAAGACATTACAATAGTCACGTTCAACGAAAGATAGTATTATATTAGCGCTTAGATTAAAGATTTCACTAAACACTCTTTAGCTTATTTATGCTTGACAATCTTTATTATGCTAATGAAAACGGCGTACATACTTAGGAACTTATTGTTAGTGGATCGTTGAGAAATGTTCAACAGAAAATTACATAATGGCAAAGTTGCTTTCACCGTCGAAATCAGGCAATGACTTTCAAAGACGATTGCTCAGGTTCTATTTTGACGAAACGCGCGGCGATATCAAGGGCGGTATGTTTCCGCCGTCGATACGCGAGTGGATCCCCGACGAAGCGTCGGAGACTATAATTCTTTCGCGGGAGAGAAATTGGGAGGAAAGGGCGGCAACGAAGACTATCCGAGGATCCGGTCGAATGTAAGCGGCAGCTTACATAGTTTGTCACTGACAACTCGCCGACGAACGAGATTTTGGTCCGTCCTTGGAGTCGGGAGACGGAGAGATCGTCGGAGATAGGATGAGCCTCGAGGGATAAACACGAAACCCCCCGCTTCGAAGGCCGGGGAAATAGCGAGAGAAAGCAGCGATTTCTAGGACAATTCGCGGCCGTCCCGATGTATCGAGACGCGGAGACGAGAGGAGAGATCGCACATCCTGTCGTACGAATCGGCATCGTTGCGAGGATCCGCGGCTGGATGAATAAATGAAGAAGCACCACCCGAGCAAGCCCTACTCCGCCGTTTCCCAAATGAGTCGGTCCCGCACAAAAACTGCTGAGGCGACTTGAAGCCAGACAGCAAAACGGAGACGACGGGCGCGGTGGTCGGAGATAACGGCAAGGCTTCGAGAAGAATTTTCTTTCGCGTACTTTCATCATCCGGGTACCAGGAATCTTCGTAAGGACAAATGGTGTACCATGGTCCCCTAAGATAGTGGTTCCAAAAGTTCTAGTATACAACGTATCCCTCCCCCCCCGCACTTTCTTTTATCTGCAGACTCTTGAGCCGATCTCGAATCGATTCTTGGCTTAAATTTTGCAGCCTCGACAACCTCTGGATTATAATGGAACGAAAATTTAGAAGGATCTTTTTATTTAATTAGGTATTTTTAGCTTCGAGAGACTTTAATAATTACAACGATAGTTAATGTCGAAGTTGTTTAGAGAATACATGACGAAATTGAATTTAATTGCGAAAAGGTTGAAGAACGAATCGGATAATCATTTCGGCCGGACTCGTATTTGAAAATGATCGCTCGATGGAACGGACATCGGATCGATCGCTGGGACGGAGGAAACGAATTCGCGTGGACCAGCAAAGTGCATTAGACTAGATCAGTGCGGTAGGAAGTGGAAGTTTGGCTCGAGGTAAGAGCGATCCGCGGTAGGAGGGCGGAAGGGGGATTACAACTGTTACCGGGAACGAGAACGAACAAGACAAGGGGGACGGGGTTGTAACAGGAAGCGAGGAGATTGCGGCTTGAGATTGATGAAGAGACGAGGAGAATGCGATTTTTAAGCATCGCTTAAATCGGGGGCGCGCTTAAGGGCGGGTATAATTTCGTGGGTCCGGGGAGTGAAGTCACGCGGAAACGGAAGGAAGTTCTCGCAGTTAGGGCGCCGCGTAGGAGAGTGATTATTAGGGCGGAAAGCCGGAAGTTCGTGAGGTTTCACGGTGAGTTCTCCTACTCTCGAGGGCGGTTCTGCGGGACGCCGCTCGAGTTAGGGCCTCGGAGTTCGAGATAAGTTATCCTAGCGATGTGCACGGTAAAACGTTACATTAACCGACGACGTATGCGGAAACGGTTGCGTGCGCGTGATTACCGAGTCCAGTAATTATTGTCGAAAGCGGAGTATAGAAAGGGAGTTCGATCGAACCTCGCGATGTCCGCCGCGTCGCCGCGGACGAAGAAAACGCATGGTGCACCCCCGACGTCGTCCGTCGATAAAGCGTTTAAAATAATACCGCGTTCTCCACACACACATGCGCGCGCGCGCGTTATATGGATAAAATGCATATACATTCTAACGCGCAAAGATCGCGCGGTATTGTCACCAGATAAGAAGTCCAACGAATAAGCCCAGTGTGAATCTAATTACAGCGCGACATGTCACTGACGTGTTCCAGACATAGTACCACGTATACAAGCGCGATATCCGACTCGCATCGTGTAGGGCTGAGGCGATTGACCGTAATACGACCAGTCAAATAAGAGGGTCAGATATAGCCAGTTAGTAACCCTGATCCAGATCTATCGCCACGTGGTCGCTCGCAGCTACGACGTTACCCGTTGTTTAAAGCACGTGTGACGTATTCGCGTGATCATATTACGCGGTAACGCGTATCCCCGAATCCCGCGCTTTTACCATCCCAGCCATCCCGGCCATCCCGGACCTGTAGGCCGTCGTCGATCGACTCGATCGAGCGACGATCTCACCCGCGCGTCGTTTCCCCGTTGAAGGAAAAATCGACGGTGTCCGTCGTCGCTTTGGGTGTGGCTGGTGCGGTTCAAGCTGGAATCGCGACCTATGCGACTGAGCTGTCTGATCTGCGCGTAGAGAAGAAGCGAGTGGAAACGATCGAACAAGGTCAGACGTTCTCTAGTCTCGAAATTACGCGGCTGTCTCGATTTTCTCAGGAGTTACCTTGTACAAGTGTATACTTAAACGGAGCAACTGTCAAAGAGGGCTACGGTAAAGGTTCTTTTTCTTTTTTAATCGCGCAGTGTTCGATAGTTAGGTGTTATCGCGCGCTCGCGAAGTATCACTATCTATAAACTGAATGATTTATTTGCAATTTGCAGTTTTGAGAATCGGGAATTATATAGAGATTCCCAGCAGGGAGAGTGGAGGAGTTGGAACGGAACAATGAATTACGCTACGCGTTTTACGCGAACGGGGTTGCGCGATTGTACACAGCAAGACCCCGATACTACATTAGACGAACGTGCATCGGAGAAATTAAAGACAATGCCAGGAAAAAGATACGACGGTGGATAGCACGCGGGGTAGAATGCGGGAAGGACAAGCGGGGAGTAGAGAGAAAGAGAGAAAAGGATGAACTCGTAGATAAATAGAGAGGTCGCGTAGGCAAAGGGAGAAAAAGCGACGGAGGGCGGAAGAAGAGAGCGGGAGAGGGATAAGAGTGTAGACGGAAGGGAAGTACACGGAGGAGGACAGGAGGGAAGAAATGGGGAAGAAAAGGAAGGAAAGAAGAAGCACGAGAGTGAAGACGCGAGACGATCGGGAAACATACGAAGGGAACAGAGAAAGAGAGAGAGAGAGAGAGAGAGAGAGAGAGAGAGAGAGAGAGAGA